>NC_053498.1:10721579-10841579 GCF_905171775.1 Rana temporaria
AAATACAGGTCCCAGCATAGATCTGTGAAATCTATGGGGTGACAAAAAAGGAAGGGGGGGGTGTCCCTGAAAGGCAGTTTGGAAATGTGGTCACCCTACCATCAACAAATTGGCCCAAAAAAAAAAGTAAAAATGCAATTTTTTTTTAAGGCTATTATCCGATTATTCGATTAATCGTTAGATACATCTCCAATTTATTAGGGCTGCAACTATCTATCTATCTCTCTATCTCTCTTTCCATGTATAGATTTGATTTTTTTATTAATATTGGGGAACGTTCATCAATAAGACGAATTCCGAGACCATGTCTAACGTTCCGAAGTTCAGTTCTGATTTTGAGAAAGACGGTTCTATAGAACAGGCCGATTTTAAATTCTCAGTCTACATTTTTTGGGGGATTCCTGAAGCCACTCTAAATAAAATTTTACCTTTTTAAAAAAATAAAAAATGCAAGTTGCAGAAAAATTACCATTTTCTTCTTTTTTTTAAATTTTTTTTTTTATTTAAGTTATTAACCGATTTATCGAAACAATATATCGGCTAAACTAATCGATTATGATAATAATGCAGGAAAATGCTGAAAACACAATTTTCGTCACCTGAAATTTTTAGTGCATCTCTAGTTGAAAATCGGGGATGGACAGAATCCCAGTAATCCAGGAGCAACTGGTTTGAAGACTAAGGTGCCTTTCACACTTGTGCGACTTGGGACTGCAAAGTCGCATGACAAGTCGTACCCTGTGATTTCCAATGAGTACCATTCATATCTTTGCGACCTCAAGATGCACCGACTTCAAAGTAGTCCCTGCAGTACTTTGGTCTGGCTTGGATGCAAGTTGAGGTCCATAGAACTCAAGTTTACACAGGCATTCCCTGAAATCGCAGCGGCAAAATTGTGTGGCTTGGAAGTTGTGGTAGTGTGAAAGGGGCCTAATTGGAGAGAGTGGCTTCAGGATTCCCCAAAAATAAAATGTAGACTGAGAATTTAAATCGACCTGTTCTATAGAACCGTCTTTCCCAAATCAGAACTGAACTTCGGAACGTTAAACATGGTCTCGGAATTCGACTTTTATTAATGAATGTTCCCGGCTCCTGTCCACTTTTAGCGACATTAATACGGCATGCAAAGCCCATCCCTTTTTGCTTGTGTATGCTCTGCATTATTAGTTGTGTTCTGTAATGCCCGGTCTGTCTTGATCATATGCAGCTGTCATATATTCTTTCCATTCTGTTTTGTGGGATTCATTGAATGCTAAATGAGGAATTTATAAAAAACAACAAAAAAAACCTGAACTTTAGGATTATATTTTTGCATTATTTATGTAGTGCCAACAGTTTGCGCTGCGCTTTACAACATGAGGGCAGACAGCACAGTTACAATGCAATTCAATAAATTGCTCATTAGATTGTAAGCTCATTAGAGCATACAATCTGAGAGGGAGGGTCAAGTGATACAAAAGGTAATAGCTTGGGTAGATGAGAAAAAATTGTTCATACATTTGTTATGTGTTCTTAGTTGACTCTTGGTTTGCGTTCGGTGGTTCTTCCAGATCTGCACAGTAATCCAGTGTGAAATGTGTTTTAGAAACTTCCATTAATAAAGACCAGTCACTGCTGCTCTTTCTACTTGCACGGAGTGACTGGTCTAGCCTCCGCCCCTTTCTGTAGTTTATTGCTCTGGTACAGCAGTGATTTCTAGTGGTCTCATGTAATGTCTCCTGAAGCATGTCCCTAGTCTCCAACATCCATAACATGTCCGCAGTCTGACCATGTCTTGTATCATGTCCAGTCTCTGACCATCTCCTGTACCATCTCCGCAGTCTCTGACCATCTCCTGTACCATCTCCGCAGTCTCTGACCATCTCCTGTACCATCTCTGCAGTCTCTGACCATCTCCTGTACCGTCTCTGACCATCTACTGTACCATCTCTGCTGTCTCTGACCATCTCTTGTAGCATGTCTGCAGTCTCTGACCATCTCTTGTATCATGTCTGCAGTCTCTGACCATCTCTTGTATCATGTCTGCAGTCTCTGACCATCTCTTGTATCATGTCTGCAGTCTCTGACCATCTCTTGTATCATGTCTTCAGTCTCTGACCATCTCTTGTACCATGTCTGCAGTCTCTGACCATCTCTTGTACCATGTCTGCAGTCTCTGACCATCTCTTGTACCATGTCCGCAGTCTCTGACCATCTCTTGTATCATGTCCGCAGTCTCTGACCATCTCTTGTATCATGTCCGCAGTCTCTGACCATCTCTTGTATCATGTCCGCAGTATAACTTTTATGTGCGGCCCTATGGTGACGTCGGTGACTACGCTAGTGGCCCCCCAAATCAAGAAAGTTGACAATCACTGTTCTAGAAGTTGTGTTGGTGAAGACCATTGCCATTTTTGTAGAGCCTGAGCAGTACATGTATGCAGAAAATGATTTATGGTTATATTTTTTCCAGGCCGGGAAATAACACGCTAACTGGCCATGTGTTTTGGGAGAGGATATGTCAACTGCAGCAGGTGTTAAAACAGGTGCCCCCCCCCCCCCCAAGCCTCCCGCACAACTTGTTTTTCATGGGAAATTTGAGTACAGAAAATGTCCTTGTCCTGTTATAATGGTGATGTTCAGGAGAGCAGTTGACACAACATGCTGAGACTTGTGGGCAGCAGCTGAAAGAGCACAGATTTTCAGTCCTTGCTTTCAAAGTGTCTGAAATAAAGACTGTCGGCATTGTCCAAAGCCACCAATCAGACTGAAACTTTCATTCTCCAACTATTCTTTCCTAGTGTGGCTTCCAGGTTAAATGGTTGCTACTAGTTAACACAGTCCTTGTCTCTGACACTTTTTGCTCAGGACATACATTAGAAAATAACAGTTGGAGAACAGAGATTTGTCCAAGCCAAAAACTTGTTTTTTTTAATTTTGGATGGTCTGGGGGAGGATTAAAAGGTCTGTTGGGATTTTTACTTTTATCTGGGACTTCATTGGAGAGAATTTTCTCTACAGCCTGTTAGAACTGCACGATTAATCGCGGAGAGAATCGCAATGTCGATTCTCCCCGCCCGCGATCTCCCCGCGGGATGACCCGCAATTTTTGGGTGCGGCCATACATTATTCTCACCTGTCCCATGTGTCCCGGAAGTCGCTAACATTCCCCATCACCACCATCCTCCGTCCTCATCCGCCGCCCGCTGCTGCGCCGCATTGGCATGCCGGGATATGTAGTCCCGCCTCTGTTGGTGAAGGAGGAGGTCTCCTTGTAGAACTACCAATCCCAGGATTCCTAGCGGGCCTGGTTCCAGACGGGGAGCGGAGCAGAGAATGCTGACCGGAGCCGGGGAGATGAGGGCAAGTGCTGGGGGAGCCCGGCCGGAGCTTTAGCGCTGGAGGAGGCAGAAGACGGGATAGCACCAAGGTGAGGGCCGGCAGAGGGGTTCCGTGTAACCCGGAGCCTGAGAGAGAGAACCATTGTACTACCTGTGAATGTGAAAAATAAATGAAAAAATTTTAAGTGTCCATAAGTGTCCAATGAACAATGAAAATATATTGAAAGTTCAGGTTATTGTTGAGTGAAGTTTTAACCGTGATTAGCAAACAGAACTCCTCCACCAGTGAAAGGATAAAAAAGCTATGCGCTTACCAGAAGGGCAAGCATTTAGGGCTTGCAGCTGGAATACCCCCAGCAAGGGTCTTAATGGAAACTGCTGCTGATGATCCAAATAATATTCCTCAAATGATGTAGATGGATACATCATTTGAGGAATATTATTTGGATCATCAGCAGCAGTTTCCATTAAGACCCTTGCTGGGGGTATTCCAGCTGCAAGCCCTAAATGCTTGCCCTTCTGGTAAGCGCATAGCTTTTTTATCCTTTCACTGGTGGAGGAGTTCTGTTTGCTAATCACGGTTAAAACTTCACTCAACAATAACCTGAACTTTCAATATATTTTCATTGTTCATTGGACACTTATGGACACTTAAAATTTTTTCATTTATTTTTCACATTCACATATGTTTAGCGCAACTTATTCGTTTTGTTTTGATTGGTTATTGTGTGTATATCACAATTTTTGTTGCAGCTCGTTTAGTTTTAAGTTTTGTGTGTTTCGTTTAGCGCAGTATCATATTTTCTCTTTATCCATTGTACTACCTGGGGGCCTGAGCGAGAGTATACATATATGGGCAATGGTGACAACATGGGCAATGGTGACAACATGAGTAGAGGTGACAACATGGGCAATATTGACAAGAACGGGGTTTACTACCGCTTTAAATAAAAAAAAAAATTGAGAATCGTGATCTTCATTTTATGCAAAAGAATCGCGATTCTCATTTTTCCCAGAATCGTGCAGCTCTACTTCCTGTGAGCCATGATTAAGCACTGATCCAGTGTGAAACGCGTAGGCTGTTTTCCCTATTTTTGCTGCCTTTTGTAGTGCATTTTACCATTGATTTTTACAATAAAGACAACACACGAGTTTTTTTTTTGAAGTGCGGCTGTCCATTCTTCCGAAATTTCCACCATTTCTCTACTTCCTGTCCTGCTGACAACAATTTTATAAGGCAGGAAGATTGTGAAAACAGGGTGCGCAGAAATAAAATTCTGATTTGGGGTCTAGCCTTCCCCCTACTAAAGTATTTATGTTTCTGTCTTTGTTTTTTGAGAATTCTCCTCACTTCCTGTCTGGAAAAACTTGGTCCGCTGGACAGGAAGGGAGTGTAACTCTCTTATAGAGACTTGCTTAGCGGTAAAAAACAGACCAGGGCTTCTAGACGAAAAAACTTGTTGGCTAGCTAAACCTATACTTAACCAGATTGGTGACTGCGGCAATACTACATGTTCCAGTTTGACAAAATCGTTTTGTTTTTCTTTCATGTATGTTTTGTGTTTATAGATCTGTTGGATGACGGTGGAATCTGCCAACTCTTTTTTAAGCCTATGGGCATTTTAATAACGCTTTATGGGGGGCTCTATATGGGGTCATTCAACTGTTTTATACCTCCAAGAGTGCAGCAGAAATGATTCCTTAACTTGGTTAATTTTTTATTTATTTTTTGCTAGGTCATATCTTGTAAAAATATAATCCTGTATCTTGGCCAAATATGGCTTCCAATGTTCGATTATTAACCACTTCCTGTCTGCCATGTAGCAAAATGACGGCTGGAAAGTGGTTTCATTATCCTTACTGGGCGTCCTATGACAACCAACAGGATAAGCCGCGGGGAGCATAGCATGGTAATCGGTGATGTCAATCTGACGCACCACATCTCAGATCTAGGTAAAGAGCCTATGACGTAGGCTCTTTACCATGTGATCAGCTGTGTCCAATCACAGCTGATCACAGTGTAAACAGGAGGAACCATTTATTGGCTTTTCCTCTACTCCCACTGACAGGCATGAGGAGAGGAGAGCTGATAGGCTGCTCTCCTGACAGGTCGAGTCAATGCGCTGATTATCAGTTCAGACCCATCGAGGATGCTCACTTCAGACCACCAGGGGTGCCCAATCAGTGCCCATTAGGATGGCACTCTGTGCCCATCAATTATGCCTGACCAGTGCTGCCTCACCAGTGCCGCCGCCTCAATTTTTTTTGTATAACGAGAAAGATGAAGTTACGCCGAGTAAATACCCAACATGTCACGCTTCAAAATTGCACACGCTTGTGGAATGACGCCAAATTTCGGTACTTAAAAATCTCCATAGGCGACTCTTTAAAAAAAAAATTCTGGTTACATATTTTGAGTTACAGAGGAGGTCTAGTGCTAGAATTATTGCTCTCTCTTACGTTCGCGGCGACACCTCACATGTGTGGTTTGAACACCATTTTCATATGTGGGCGGGTCTTGCGTATACGTTCGCTTCTGCGTGCGAGCTACCGGGGACAGGGGCACTTTAAAAAAAAAAAAATGTATTTATTATTCATTTTACTTATTTTTTTTATATTTTGACAGTTTAAAAAAATAAATAAATTTTTGATCACTTTTATTCCTATTACAAGGAATGTAAAGATTCCTTGTAATGGGAATATGGCATGACAGGACCTCTGTATTGAGAGATATGTGGGAGGGGTCAATAAGACCCCACATCTCACCAATATGCTGGGAAGGATAAAAAAAAAACGATCACTGCTTCACATCCGAAGCGGCGTCATTTTTTTTAATGCAGAGGCCAGGCGTGATGTCATAACATTGCGCCTGGCCTCCGACGATCATAGAGACTTCGCGACCATCTGGTCCGCTGAAAATCTCTATGATCTGCATCCGGGGGCCGGTGGTTCCTGTCACCGACTCACCGATAGCACAGGTGAGTTGGTAGAAGCACCGAAGGGCGGCAGGGGGGGGGGGGGGGGGGGGGGGGGGACATCCCCTTTCGCCGCCCGTAAGAAATGATCAAGCGGCGGAACAGCCTCTATTATCATTCCTATGGTGTAGGGCAGTGATGGTGAACCTTGGCACCCCAGATGTTTTGGAACTACATTTCCCATGATGCTCAACTACCCTACAGAGTGCATGAGCTTCATGGGAAATGTAGTTCCAAAACATCTGGGGTGCCAAGGTTCGCCATCACTGGTGTAGGGAATCGCCGGCTGAAAATGCCGATATCTGAATGATGCCTGTAGCTTCAGGCATCATTCAGATATAGCCCCTCAAAGAACCACAAAGCCCAGGACGTCATATGACATCCTCTGGGCGCCAGGTGGTTAAAAAAATGTTCTTTATCTTATTTAATAGCAGCGTTTATGTGATTGGCCGGCACTCTCCTCCCCCCGACTGACGTCGGTTGAGGAATCTCGTCTTCATGCTTTATTTTGCTAATAAATTACTTTGAAATTTTCTGGCTGTGGTCATCTTCAGTAAGGGTTCCCTTCACTGGAACTAAGGGGCCAAGCCCAACCCCTAAAAAAAAAACCCCACACCGTAATCGCCCTTCCACTAATTGGTTTGGACCAGTGCACAAAGCAAGGTCCATAAAGATGTGGCGGAGTGATTTTGGGGTGGAGGAACTTGACTGGCCTGCACAGAATCCTGACCTCAACCAGATAGAACACCTTTGGGATGAATTGGAGCGGAGACTGCAAGCCAGGCCGTCTCATCCAACATCAGCGCCTGACCTCACAAATGAGCTGGAAGAATGGTCAAACATTCCCATAGACACACTCCTAAACCTTGTGGACATCCTTCACAGAAGAGTTGAAGCTGTTATAGCTGCAAAGGGCGGAGCCAACTCAATATTGAACCTCACGGACTAAGACTGGGAGGCCATTAAAGTTCCTGTGCGTGTAAAGGAAGTGTCCCAATACTTTTGATAATATTGTGTATCTTTAGTTATAGTTAGATTTTGTTACATACTTTATATGCATGTTCCTTTCTTTTTTTTGGGGGGGTTATTTTTTTATATGGACAGCTTGTATTTTAGGATGTTTGCCTCCTTTTAAAATTGTTACACGAGGCTAAAAGTGTGCGTCTCCTGAAACTTTTGCGGAGAGTGATGCTGGCGTTCATGGAGCGTGCTGCAGATTTATATCACTTTGAAGTCGGCTTCCCAGACAGAGCAGCTTTCTTTTGAAATTGTCTTTTTTGTCTTGTAACTACATAAACATCTGTCAGTCGTTATAAAATATTGAACTTCTGCGGGTGAACGCCCCCTTTTCTGTCCATTTATAAGCTCACAAACGTCCAGTTCTGGCGTAATGATTGACGGCAGCGACTGTGCATGCGTGTAAATTTAGTATCTTTTAAACGTACAAAGATAAAAACAACAAACTATTTTTAGCGGCGTCCCATTTGGCAGGGACCTGGAGGTGTTGGAGGTGACTCTGTATGCAATTACATTGTTATGAATGGGAGCGGTTAAACATTAGGCATGCAACAGTTGGCTGCATGTAAAAAGAAACTTTTGAGCCTTGTTTTGTAAAGCTGTTGGGAGGCAGAATGAAGTCGTAGCAGCTAGGGTTGTCCCGATACCAGTATCGGGACCGATACCGAGTATTTGCGGGAGTACTTGTACTCCCGCAAATACCCCCGATTCCTAAATAGAATACTTGATTCATCCACCCACCCCCCCTCCGCAACGAATGCCGCCGCCGACCCCGTCGCATACCGCAACAACGCCGCCGCAGCATGGGTTAAACAGCGTGCGGGGAATATCACAGCTTTCATTTAAATAGCTGCAGTATTCCCGCTGCGCCGCGTATAGACACTCCCCCTTGCTCGGGATCTGTCCAATCCCGAGCAAGGGGGAGTGTCTATACGCGACGCAGCGGGAATACTACAGCTATTCAAATGAAAGCTGTGATGTTCCCCGCACGCTGTTTAACCCATGCGGCGGCATCATCATCAAGGTATGGGGGGACATGGCTGGATATAGGGGGGACATGGCTGGATATAGGGGGGACATGGCTGGATATAGGGGGGACATGGCTGGATATAGGGGGGGACATGGCTGGATATAGGGGGGACATGGCTGGATATAGGGGGGGACATGGCTGGATATAGGGGGGACATGGCTGGATATAGGGGGGACATGGCTGGATATAGGGGGGACATGGCTGGATATAGGGGGGACATGGCTGGATATAGGGGGGACATGGCTGGATATAGGGGGGACATGGCTGGATATAGGGGGGACATGGCTGGATATGTGGGGGGACATGGCTGGATATGTGGGGGGACATGGCTGCATATGTGGGGGGACATGGCTGCATATGTGGGGGGACATGGCTGCATATGTGGGGGGACATGGCTGGATATAGGGGGGACATGGCTGGATATAGGGGGGACATGGCTGGATATAGGGGGGACATGGCTGGATATGTGGGGGGACATGGCTCGATATGTGGGGGGACATGGCTCGATATGTGGGGGGACATGGCTCGATATGTGGGGGGACATGGCTCGATATGTGGGGGGACATGGCTGCATATGTGGGGGGACATGGCTGCATATGTGGGGGGACATGGCTGCATATGTGGGGGGACATGGCTGCATATGTGGGGGGACATGGCTGCATTTGTGGGGGGACATGGCTGCATTTGTGGGGGGACATGGCTGCATTTGTGGGGGGACATGGCTGCATTTGGGGACACATTTAAAAAAAAGTATCGGTATCGGCGAGTACTTGAAAAAAAGTATCGGGACAACCCTAGTAGTAGCAGCCAATCGAATGCCGGCTTTCATTTTCCAGCTGTCATTTTGCAGCGCAGGTGTTAAAGGTAGGGTTGTCCCGTTACTAGTATCGGCACCAATACCAAGCGGGCAAATGCTCCCGATGCTTGACCCGATACCTGGACAGTCAGCGGTGATCGGTGCGTGGGGGAGTTACAAGCTTCTCCCCCCCGCGGCTTTCAGCTGCTTTAGTGAAATCTATACAGGGTGATCGGTGCTTGTAACTCCCCCACACACGATCACCGCTCACTGGCCCCGCATCCTCCTCCAGTCTCCCTCCATGCTCCCTCCTTTCTTCCCCCTACCCCCCTCCGTTCTGCTGCTGTCCCCCTCCATTCTGCTGTCCCTCTCCATGTCCTCCTCCTTCCTTTTTTGTATCAACAGTCAGTGATAACTGACTCTGTCCATTCACTTAACTAAAACATTGTAACCTCCTGTGCTTACGATGTCTCAGTTTATGAATGGAGAGGAGCCGCTGTCTTCTCTCCATTCATTTTCAGTTCAGCTGAGGTGGCAGAGAAAGGGACTGGGGAATCTCTATCCTTGGTCTCAAGGGGGAGATATCAGAGGTCTGTTAAGACCCCTGATATCTCACCAAAGCCCCCCAACAGGGCTGATTAAAAAAAAAAAAAAAAGTATTGCGATAAATAATAAAAAAAAATATTGCAACAAATAATAAAAAGTTAAAATAAAAAAACACACTGTCCACCCCTTCCCCCTAAAGAAAGAAAAAAAAAAAAGCATTGTACAATTTTTTTAAAAAAATATAAAGAATAATAAAAAAAAAAAAACCGTCACATGACATTAAAAAAAAGTATCGGTGAGTACTTGAAAAAAAGTATCAATACTTGTACTCTGTCTTAAAAAAAGTGGTATCGGGACAACCCTAGTTAAAGGGGTTGTAAAGGTACATTCTTTTTTTTCCTAAATATCTTCCTTTACCTTAGTGCAGTCCTCCTTCACTTACCTCATCCTTCCATTTTGCTTTTAAATGTCCTTATTTCTTCTGAGAAATCCTCACTTCCTGTTCTTCTGTCTAACTCCACACAGTAATGCAAGGCTTTCTCCCTGGTGTGGAGTGTCGTGCTCGCCTCCTCCCTTGGACTACAGGAGAGTCAGGACGCCCACTAACACGCAGCTCCTTTCTCTGCGACGTAGAGAGCGTCTTGACTCTCCTGTAGTCCAAGGAAGGGGCAAGCACGACACTCCACACCAGGGAGAAAGCCTCGCATTACTGTGTGGAGTTACAGACAGAAGAACAGGAAGTGAGGATTTCTCAGAAGAAATAAGGACATTTAAAAGCAAAATGGAAGGATGAGGTAAGTGAAGGAGGACTGCACTAAGGGAAAGGAAGCCATTTTTTTTTACCTTTTTACAACCCCTTTAATCTGGGTACCTTGAGGTTCCGTTCACATTCGCGCATCTTCAAAGTCACATGATTTCCAGTGCAATTTTGGGGCAACTTTTGGTGCAATTTTGATTTGATTTAACACTCTGTGGATCAAAGTCACACCAAAGTAGTTGGTGGCCGACCGATTTATCAGTGGCCGATACTCACTTTTTCTGAAATATCGGTAAGTTTTGTGACCGATATTTTTTTCAAAGGGATTGTAGCGAGGGGATGCTGCTGCAGGCATCACCCCAGTACCGTTCTTTGGAGCAGACGGTCAGCTTTCTTTTAATATCCGATGTGGCTGTTATTACAGGCAACGATCCCCCCCATCCGCCACTCACCCAAGCTCTCCCGTCCCACCAGGAGACCTGAGCCACCAGCCGGCACAATGCTGATGCTGCATTCGGGTCTCGGGTCTAGTAACACCGATGCAATGTCATGACATCCCTTACTGGATTACTGGCATCTAAAAGCGGAGGTCCACACAAAAATGGAACCTCTGCTTTTCGGAACACCCCCAACCCCCGGTGTCGCATTTGGGGAGGGGGGGGGGAGGTGCAGATACCTGTATAATACAGGTATTTGCACCCACTTCCGGGCAGAGGCTTCTTTCAGGGGGGTGCAGATACAGGTATTTGCACCTACTTTTGGGAATAGTCACGCCCCACCCCCGGATGTCTTCTGGGAAACACACTGGTCCCAGGAGACAGCGTGGACCAGTGAGGACGGGCCGCGCCAATCGCGCACTAACAGTAGGGAACCAGGAAGTGAAGCTTCACTTCCTGATTCCCTCACTGAAGATGGCAGCGGGGGCAGCTGAGCCCCCGCCAGTTTTAAATAATAGAAAAGTATTCAAAAATGCCAATCTTGAGGTTTTGAATACTTTCAAGTGCAGAGAAGGGGGTTGGTGTCTTATAGACCTCCGATCCCTCCATAAAGATTACCTGTCACTGCCTATTACTGTCACAGGGGATGTTTACATTCCTTGTGACAGCAATAAAAGTGATACAAATTTAATTTAAAAGTAAAGGGACAGTGTAAAAATAAACATGTTAAATCTACAGAATATCGACACCTGATATCGGCCTTAAAGGCAGCCGAAATTTTTTTTTTCATGTCATGTGACAATTTTTAAAGCACAATACAGACTAATGATAGGTGGCACTGATGAGCACTGATAGGTGGCACTTGCTGGCCTGGCATAATGACATGAATCATGAGAGGAAAGGAAGGATTTTGTAATGCTATATTGGCTATAGCATTGTAAAATCCTTTCTTTCCTCATCATTCTTGTACCGTATATACTCGAGTATAAGTCGAGTTTTTCAGCACATTTTTTTTGTGCTGAAAATGCCCCCCTCGGCTTATACTCCAGTCACCTTTTTGCGCCTGATCTCCCGGAATTGGGGACCCGGTACCGGCCCCTGGACCCCAATCTTGGCACACATATAGCCCCACTCTTCCTCTACACGAGTGCAAAGTTTTTATTTTTTTTGTCTGGGGGACTTACGGCCAGGGAGCACCGATTTGTTTTTTCTTCAGTCAGGCACCCCTTCCATAGACTCCCATGTTAAACGGTCATTTTTCTGGTAACTTTGGCGACCCGGTACCGTAGGTTCCCTGGACTTGGCACACGTGTAGCTCCAGTTCTCCTCTACAAGTGTGCAAAGTTTTCTGTCTGGAGGACCTACGGCCGGGGAGCACCGATTTTTCTAAGCTGGGCACCCCTTCCATAGACTCCCATATTAAACGCAAGTCTAGGCGTGGGCACAGTGAGGCATGCAGATGGACACCCTAGGCTTATACTCGAGTCAATAAGTCTTCCCAGTTTTTTGTGGTAAAATTAGGTGCCTCTGCTTATATTCAGGTCAGCTTATACTCGAGTATATACGGTAATTTATCATATACAGTAGTATGCTGCGACGCCTATCTGGTTACACCTTGCACCCGACCGCAGTAAGCCGCGGCGGACATCTTGTTACACCCAGCCAAAACTATATGGTGCTAACCTGCTGCAGCTGAGAGCAGGGTGTACCAAGATGGGCGTCGTGATGTTTAACCTCCGAGCGAGACACGGAACGTCACTTCCTTACCCAATTTGACGACTCCGGTCACCGTTTTCGACAGAATATGCGGCTGACCCGTCCAGCTTACCCCTAGTTCCACGGCTGCCAGCCTGTTGACTCGCTCTCCGCCTGCTGACTTCCAGTTCCGCTGCATTCCCAGGTATCGGATTAGGCATCGGGCGCGTTTGTGCGAGTAGCAGTAGTGTCCGTATCGGGACAACCCTATTGTAGGCACAAGTAGTCACGTAAGTTGGCAGTTCTACTAGATAGGTGGTGATGGTTCTCATTTTGGATTTCGGTCTCATGAGCAGCCCCAGAACACCCCTCCACTTCCTCATGTTCAGCCCACATATAACAATACCAGTCACCCGAGTGACTGGACTGAGGGCCGGGCATTTCCACCTGAGAGGGGTTGGAGGAGTTGTGCCCCTGGCTGTGCCAATACTGACTTTCAGAAAGGAGCTTCTAATCTAGAGGTACTAAAATAGATGTGCACAGCTGTCTATTATAACTGTTAGTTTTCTCTTGCTTCAAGTAACCCCCACCAATGAAATGCATAGAAGGGAGTGGTTTTATCTGCCAAGGGATTTGCCTTTTTGGCCATCCAGTCTGGAGGTTTATACCACTCTTGCACTCGGCACAGCTCCCTTCTGGCGGGTGGGAGACCTGATTTTTCTCTGCAGCAGTACCTGTAACACTCCAAGCTGAACTACAGCTTTTGTAACTCTTTTTACGTAGGTCGTTTGCGCCAAACTATGCCTTTCACTAACGTGCGGTATATACTGTATGTAGCCGAGGCCACATACCGCATTGTGTTCTGGGTGTGAGCCAAGACCCTCCTGTCTCATACCCGCAAACCAATAGTCTGTCCGAGCAGCACCCAGCCATTCATAGAAAGCAATAAATACAAAGCTTTCTCTGACTGGCTGATTCTGAGGTTGTGACGTCATCAGCCCACCTCTCTGATTCAGCCAATCAGGGGAAGCTTTGTATTAGCGGTGCACCAAAGGGAAACTTTGGTACCGAAAGCAGAGGATGCACTTGACCGAAAATGTAGTTTTAAAAAAATATATTTTTTATTTTTATATATACCGTAATTGTATTCTATTCAACTTTTTAATTATCATAAATTTATAATGAGTTTAAATTTATTGGCAACTTTAGTGAAAGAAAAATGTATCCCTTTAAATCCTATGTTTATCTTCACACTGGTCCACTTCCTTTGTGTTCAAAATCTTGCTGCATTTTTGGTCCGTTAAAAATAACCACACTAAAAACTAGGGCCCCCACTGTAATGTCTACACCCCCCCCCCACTGTATTGTCCACATCAACCCCCCCCCCCCTCTGTAATGTCCGCCACATCTCCCCCACTGCAATGTCCACCACGTCTCCCCCACTGCAATGTCCACCACGTCTCCCCCACTGTAATGTCCACCACGTCTCCCCCACTGTAATGTCCACACCCTCCCCCTCTGTAATGTCCGCCACATCTCCCCCCTCTGTAATGTCCGCCACATCTCCCCCCTCTGTAATGTCCGCCACATCTCCCCCCTCTGTAATGTCCGCCACATCTCCCCCCTCTGTAATGTCCGCCACATCTCCCCCCTCTGTAATGTCCGCCACATCTCCCCCCTCTGTAATGTCCGCCACATCTCCCCCCTCTGTAATGTCCACACCCTCCCCCCTCTGTAATGTCCACACCCTCCCCCCTCTGTAATGTCCGCCACATCTCCCCCCCCCCCACTGTATTGTCCACATCAACCCCCCCCCCCCCCTGTAATGTCCGCCACATCTCTCCCCCCCACTGTAATGTCCGCACCCTCCCCCCCTCTGTAATGTCTGCCACATCTCTCCCCCCCACTGTAATGTCCACACCCTCCCCCCCACTGTAATGTCCGCCACATCTCCCCTGATGGCCGGCCCTCCGGAGCTAGGCCGAAGCCGCGGCCTTTCCTATGGGCTCAATCCGCGGATCGCGTGGTATGCCGATCCGTTGCACCCCTACCAAAAACGCACCTTCCTGTTAAAATGTATTGAAAATGCAGCAAGGACCAATTGATAAGACAGTGGTTTTGTTTTTGATGCGTGGTTTGAGTCACATGACCTATGAAAAACCATAAGCATGGTAAAATTGCGATTAAAATCACGTGTTTTCGGCGCCATTAACGCCACCTTTTTCTCTTATCGGCAAAATGCCAATAACACCATTTTCACCCGATTTTATATGTTTTGGCCGCCAAAATCTTGGTGCATCTTTACCTGGTATTCATTGCTAGAATACATGGCTTTCTAATGAATGGCTCAGACTCTATTGCAGTGATGGCGAACCTCGGCACCCCAAATGTTTTGGAACTAAATTTTCCATGATGCCCAACTACACTGCATGAGCATCCATGGAAAATTGTAGTTCCAAAACATCTGTCTGGGGTGCCAAGGTTCGCCATCACTGACCTATTGTGTCCTGGGTATGAGACAGGAAGGTCTCGGCTGTATACAGATTACACCGCACATCCAGCGGCCTCACATGTTACTGAGGGACATGGTTCATTTGGGCAGCTTGTAAAGCGTAACAAAATCCGGAGTATAGCTTTGGATTCACATATATGCAGTCACTGGTGCGTTTCCATGCACGCGGTTCAGGTGCCAATTTGACACGCAAGTCGCACCTGAATCGGACTGAAAACGCACAGGACCCTTTTTTAACCAGCCCACATATATGTGAATCGGCTCTATTTAAAAACCTGGTCTGGTTCACAT
This sequence comes from Rana temporaria, assembly GCF_905171775.1. Classification (NCBI taxonomy): domain Eukaryota; kingdom Metazoa; phylum Chordata; class Amphibia; order Anura; family Ranidae; genus Rana; species Rana temporaria. The sequence continues at coordinate 10,736,956 of NC_053498.1, forward strand.
GTTATGCGAACGAGATGCGGTTCAAAACGCATCTACGGTAATTCGCATGTATGTGAACTGAGCCTTAAATGTATGGACAGCAAGAGGAGAAGCAGCAGAACGATAAGTTCATGTCTCTGTCACTCTACTCTCTCCTCCGAACAGCTTGTTCCTACTTGGCACATCTGACTGCTTCCTCGTGCTGCTTCCCCCCTCCCCCCATCCTGAGCTCTGCTGTACAAGGATTGTAAGAGGCTGATACCGGGCCGAACTCAGGCACTTGCATTGCTTTCTTTATAAAAAAAATACATCTAATAATGGAATAGTGAATGCGCAGCTACTTTCATTTGTATCTTTTATATCTCTGCCCTGAGATCGGTTTTTGAAATCTTTTTAAAGGGGTTGTAAAGGAAAAAAAAAAGTTTCCCCTAAATATCTTCCTTTACCTTAGTGCCGTCCTCCTTCACTTACCTCATCCTTCCATTTTGCTTTTAAATGTCCTTATTTCTTCTGAGAAATCCTCACTTCCTGTTCTTCTGTCTGTAACTCCACACAGTAATGTGAGGCTTTATCCCTGGTGTGGAGAAAGCCTCTTGAGGGGGCGAGCAGGAGTGTCAGCACACTCTACTTTGCAAATAGAGAAAGGAGCTGTGTGTTATTGGGCGTCCTGACACTCCTGCTCGCCCCCTCATTGACATTTTATTTTCTAGTACGTTTTTCAATTGTTAAGACAAGGTAAAACGGACACAGTAGGTGTGTCTTGCTACAGGGATTGACAAATTTAGGCGCCAGAAAACGCACCCCGTCCCACCGGGCTTACGCGCAGAAGCGAACGCATACGTGAGCAGCGCCCGCATATGTAAACGGTATTCAAACCGCACATGTGAGGTATCGCCGCGATTGGTAGAGCGAGAGCAATAATTCTAGCCCCAGACCTCCTCTGTAACTCAAAACATGCAACCTGTAGAATTTTTTTAAACGCCGCCAATGGAGATTTTAAAGGGTACGAGCGGACGCAATTTTGAAGCGTGACACATTGGGTATCAATTTACTCGGCGTAACATTATCTTTCACAATATAAAAAAAATTGGCATAACTTTACTGTCGTCGTATTTTTTCCCCCCAAAAAAGTGCGCTTGTAAGACCGCTGGGCAAATACGGCGTGACAAAGTATTGCAACGATCGCCATTTTATTCTCTAGGGTGTTGGAATAAAAAATATACCGTATTTATCGGGGTATAGCGCTCACCCCTAAAGTGGACCCGCATTCCTGTAAAAAAAAATAAAACATTTTAGTACTTAGTTTTGGTGTCTTGTGCGGCGTCCATCGGTGGCCTCGTCGGGTCCATCTGCGGCTTCGGTGGTGTCCTCCTCTTTGGGTCCGGCGTCCTTCTGCGGTGTCCTCCCCGCTCGATCCCCGCTTCCCGCGCTGAGTTTGAACTACTGCGCCGGCATATACCGAGCGCAGTACACTCGTGTATAGTCGGGCAGGCTTAGCTCCTCTCGCGGTCACGTCCTGTGCGTCCTGTACATCCAGGACGTGACTGCGAGAGGAGCCGAGCCTGCCCGACTATACACGAGTGTACTGCGCTCGGTATATGCCGGCGCGGGTATCGGCGTATATCGCGCACCTACGATTTTGCCCTGAATTTCAGGGCAAAAAAGTGCGCGGTATACGCCGATAAATACGGTATATAATGTTTGGGGGTTCTGATTAGAGGGAAGGAGATGGCAGTGAAGAAAACACATTAGAACTGCTGTTTTACTTGTAATGCCAACGGCCACCACCAGATGGAGCCAGGTCACAGAAGGAAGCTTGGGACTTCACAAGGCCGCAAAGCCACGGCCTCAATTACCGGCCGCCGCGGGCCCGCCGCGATCGCACGGCGGGAGCGCACGGAGACGCAGGATCCTGTGCCTCCGTGCGGGCCCACGACGGCCGGTAATTGAGGCCGTGGCTTTGCGGCCTTTTAGGCCGCGGCCTCAATTGCCGGCAGACGCGGGCGCCAGGTCACAATTTCTTGTCGCAATTGCGACTTGGCGCCCGGATTTTGTCGAGCCCTGTTTTACTATATAGGTCACCGAACCGTGTGGTAAACATTTATTTTTATTGCTTGATGCTTAAAGCGTGCGTTACCCCCAAAAAATGTAAAAAAACAGATCTTATAACCTGCCTAGTGGTTTTCCTGAGTCTGGCCCGGGGGGGGGGGGGGGGGTGGGGGGGTGAATTTTACATACCAAAAGCGCTATCCCAGAGCCAGACTCCGGATCGCATTGCAGGATACAGGGGAAGTTACTTACCTTGTCCCTGGATCCTGTGATGTGTCCCCACTGTGTGTGCGGGCTGTCTCCTCGCTCGATTCGCACACTGGTGACTGCCGAGTTCCGTTCCCGAGCGGTGCAATGCATGGGGGCGGAGTTCGGTGCCAAATTCAGAAAAGTTAAAACACAGTACACATAATGTAATCTTACAGATTACAGTACTGTATCAAATATTTAAACATTCCCTTTGTTTCTAGTGGTCTAGCCAGTGTCCTGCATGAACTTTTATATTCTAAAAACTGTCCTTTCTGCCTGGAAACTGGAGATTGTCCATAGCAACCAAAAAGTGTCCCTTTTATGTCAAAAGTGGTTTTAGAGCAGCTAGGAAACGGCGATAATAAATTGGAATCACTTGCAGAATTCAGCGATAGCGATTTGTGGGGAAATTCGTCATCAAACACTGAAAGTAATGACAGCGACAATTTTGCAACTGAGCAAATTTCAGTGTATTTGATTTGATTACATTATTGAATAATTTTTATTCTAATTACATTATTGTTATTTGTAGTTATAATAATTTTATGATTTTGTGTTTCAAACTTTATCATACCCAGGATGTCTACTAGACTCTTCTTTGGACAGATTTAAGTGAGTTATTCCTAAGAATGACGGGCCTACAATATAAAACGCCAAATTTCCATGCAAAACGATTCAAAAATCTGACCTAATCATACCGCCAGGGAGGTTAAAGCGTTAATAACAGCACAGTACTTGTGTTGTGTTATTTGGCCCAATCTACCACTTAAAAAAATCTGTCTGATTTCTGCCCCCCCCCCCCCCCCCCCTGTAAACTGACCACGGTTTATCAAGGCTGCTAAGACCTGACACCGTGGTCAGTTTACGTGCCTCCATCATCCGCAGATCTCCTCTCTGCTCTTTCCTGTCCTCCCCTCCCTGCCTGTCGGCTCCATCCACACAGTCTGTAAAGGTCATTACAGGAACTGTTGTAAGAGCCATATTATCCTGCAAGTCTTGTTCCTCTTATGAATATCCTAGTCTTCTTGTTGCTTCAAAGGTGATGCTACTTGTTAGGTCTATATTGGGGAAAAAAAGTACCGTATTTATCGCGGTATAATGCGCACCCCTAAAGTTGACCCCAATCCTGTGGAAATTTTTTTTTTTTGTACTTGCAGTCCATTGGCGGCCTCGTCGGGTCCGGCGTTCGTCTGCGGCTTCGGGTGTCCTCTTCGGCGGGTCCGGCGTCCTTCTGCAGCTTTGGGTGTCCTTCTGCTGCTTTGGGTGTCCTTCTGCTGCTTTGGGTGTCCTTCTGCTGCTTTGGGTGTCCTTCTGCTGCTTTGGGTGTCCTTCTGCGGCTTTGGGTGTCCTTCTGCGGCGGGTCCGGTGTCATCTTCGGCGGGTCCGGCGTCCTCCCCCGCCGAGTTTGAATACTGCGCCGACATATACAGAGCGCAGTACACTCGTGTATTGTCGGCAATGCTCGGCTACCCGCGCTGACGTCCTTGTACGTCCAGGACGTGAGCGCGGAAGGAGCCGAGACTGCCCGACTATACCCGAGTGTACTGCGCTCGGTATATGTCAGCGCAGTATTCAAAACTCGGCGCGGGTATCGGCGTATACCGCGCACCCACGATTTTGCCCTGATTTTCAGGGCAAAAAAGTGCGCGGTTTACGCCGATAAATACGGTAGATCTATATGCAAAACTTTTTTTTTTTTATACAGCAACCCCTGTCAGATTTTATTTTAATTTTTTTCGCCATCTGTGTCCATTTGTGGAGATTTCCCTTCACTTCCGGTCCCATAGCCAAACAGGAAGTGAGGAAACTAAGGAAATTCCTTGGGGAACACCAGGTCATCATAACTAGTGTTGCCATTGGAAGATTTCCCCGCTATTACTTTTCTGGAGACAACCCAAAATGTAGGATTTTCTTTTTACATTCACTTTCAATGATTGATGGTAAACAAAACAGAGAGGGGGGATCTCCCTAATGGGGGAACATGGCAATGAAAACTGACAAGCATTCTAATCCCCCCCGCACTCTCTCCAAAACAAAACAAAAAAAAAAGTTTTGCCTTTTTACTTATTCTTTATGTGATCTTGCGTTCACCTCGCTCCTCACTTTAATCATTTGGGCCCAATGGGTTACTGACCTGGAGACAGTATGGATGCTCCTGGAACATCTGTAACTCCAGACCTGCATAATTCCAGACCGTCTCGCTAGTAAGGCTGAAGGATCAGCATGACAAGGAACGAACATCTTCTTCAGGAGGGGTTTGCATTGTCAGGGCACATATTGTATTTTTATTGCATGACGGATAACTTTTAAGTTGTTTGTGAGCCTTGTATAATCAGATCCTCTTTGAACTTTTGAGCTGATGTTGATTGGTCATTTGTCAGTAAAGACAAAGGGCGTGTGTTTGATGCTCCTCTTAAGCCATGTGGCTGAGCGCGCCGGGAAGCTGTCACTTGTAAGGGACCGCTCATCTGCGGCTGGGGCGGGTATATGTGCAGCTGCAGGGCAGGAAATGATTGGTCCATAACGGCAGGCTTGGCCATGTGGATTCAGAAGAGCAATCCGAACATGCCTGAGCTCATCAGAGGTCTAGTGTCCTGGTTGGGAGCTATGTTCTTCTGTTTATGCTTGTACTCTCCAATTGACGTTGATCTTCTACTATTTTTTTTTATTGTGACAGTTGTAGACCAGTACATATTCAGAGACCACTACACAAGGCGTGGGTTGTACAGCCATGTCTGTGGGTTCAGTTCTTCTGTCTCTACGGGATATGTTCGGGTTCGATAACCCAGGGCTCGGCAAATCCCGGGCGCCAGGTCGCCATGGCGACTAGAAATGGGGTCCTGGCGACTTGGCTTGGAAGGGGGGCAAAAAAAAACATTTTTTTTGTGAGCTGGCGCCATTTGGTGGTGAGCCGTTGGTATTACAAGTTAAGCATTACAAGTTAAACAGCAATTCTAATGTCATTTTTCACTATTTTCACTGCCATCTTCTTCCCTCTAATTAGAACCCCCAAACATTATATATATTTTTTTTATCATAACACCCTAGAGAATAAAATGGCGATCGTTGCAATACTTTCTGTCATGCCGTATTTGCGCAGCAGTCTTACAAGCGCACTTTTTTTGAAAAAAATTACACTTTTTTTAATTAAAAAATAAGACAACAGAAAAGTTATCCCCATTTTTTTTTTATATTATGAAAGATAGAGTAAATTCATACCCAACATGTCACGCTTCAATATTGCGTCCGCTCGTGGAATGCCGACAAACTTTTACCCTTTTAAAATCTTCGTAGGCGATGTTTAAAAAAATCTACAGGTTGCATGTTTTGAGTTGCAGAGGAGGTCTAGGGCTAGAATTATTGCTCTCGCTCTACCAACCGCGGTGATACCTCACATGTGTGGTTTGAACACAGTTTACGTATGTGTTCGCTTCTGCGCGCAAGCTCGTCGGGACGGGGTGCGTTTTCTGGCTCCTAACTTTTTTAGCTGGCTCCTAGATTCCAAGCAAATTTGTCAACCCCTGCGATAACCTATTGTCTCTCCTTGAGATAAGCAGCACAGGCAGTCCATATTTATTTTACTTTTTATTTAGGTTTGCTGTGAGGCCTACTACTTTGTCATGACCTGTATATATCGCAGACGTTCGAATATGCTGGTACTTCGATATTGAAGTGGACCCTGTGCAAAAAAATATTAAACCAACTGTAGTCACTATGAGTTTTTTTTTTTAGGGGGATTCATGGGGAAGGTAGGATATTCCAGACATGTGAACTGAGGGAAAGTGCAAGACTTCAGGGGACTCCTTGGGCTTGCACAAGATCTAATTTATGGTGCACTGACACTAGCACTCTGAATGGTCCTCAAGCCCAGTTCAGCCCCTTGGCCTAGTTTGTGTAGTGCGAGTGCTCCCAACCGTTCCGGGGTCCAGTTAATAGAACGGTGTCTGGGACCACTTGGGAACAGCTGGTCCAGAGCGCGGTTGGCTTCTGATCCATTACGGCATGAGTGTAAAAATTTTTTTTTTTTTTTTTTTGTGGCCCGCATCCAGCATTGTGGTTGCCCTCAAAGGACCAGTTGTATCTGTTAGACTAGATGTCCAGAGCACCCCCCGTTACATCAGATGTCAAGAGCTTCCCCACCATAAGAAGTCGAGAATGCACCCCCCTTACCTTGTGCTGCTGCCAGGAAGAAGCTGCTGGCAAAGTTGGGAAGCAGAAAATGCAGGGTCTGGAGGAGGGCTGGAGTTGGCTGAATTCTGAGACTAGGAGAGACGAAGACAAAGGGGTGCTGCACCGAGAGGCACAGGATCTGCAAGCGGATTTCTGTCGTCCTCTCTGCTGCTGAGTAAGGATGAGCTCCGGCGTGTTCGCAAACCCCATGTGCAGAGCCCGCCCGGAAGTCTGCGCTAATCACAAGCAGTGAGACATTGTCCCGATGATTGGCTACAGAGATTGTGTGAAAGGGGCCTTACTGCTGAGACAAGGGGGTGCCGCAGATGCAGGATCATCCCTACGCTACTCTGGGCTGCTTCTCTGCCTTGCCCTTCTCTGGGCTGCTTCTCTGCCTTGCCCTTCTCTGGGCTGCTTCTCTGCCTTGCCCTTCTCTGGGCTGCTTCTCTGCCTTGCCCTTCTCTGGGCTGCTTCTCTGCCTTGCCCTTCTCTGGGCTGCTTCTCTGCCTTGCCCTTCTCTGGGCTGCTTCTCTGCCTTGCCCTTCTCTGGGCTGCTTCTCTGCCTTGCCCTTCTCTGGGCTGCTTCGGAAGCTTATAGTGAATCTGTCATTAGAATACCTTTTGGGAAAATTTATTGATGGAAGCCGCCATTATGGTGACTCCTGGGAAGCATAACCAAGCCCTGGTCCGCTGAGCTTATTCACTGTCACTCCTGAGCCTCATACATAGGGGGAAGCACTGTTCAGGGATGGCAGCTTCCATCTGAGGCTTTTCATATCGGTGTTCTGGAGAGGGATCCCTCTACCAACAGCACCATCCTCATATTTCCCGAGCTTCTTGCACTACAAAAGCAGTGATATTAGGAACACAGATAAATGTGCGCATGCTTGTTTCCATGGCGTTGACTAGAAGATGCTGAAGTCCGACAGCCAGGCAACTAGCATGTTTTAGGTTGACAATGGCAGTCTGTAAAGTTGAGTAAAACGTGGTGCATTACCCCCCCCCCCCCCATACTCCTCCAGCAGAAGTGTTTGTGACAGTACTTAGGGTGCACTCTGGGGGTGTAATCTGATTGGTGGGGACAGCACTGGGGTTCTGGTGGCATGCTCTGATTGGTGGGGACAGTACTGGGGGTTCTGATTGGTGGGGACAGTACTGGGGGGCTCTGGTGGTGTACTCTGATTGGTGGGGACAGTACTGGGGGCTCTAAATGGTGGGGGCAGTACTGGTGCTGTGTTCTGATTGGTGGGGACAGTACTGGTGCTGTGTTCTGATTGGTGGGGACAGTACTGGTGCTGTGTTCTGATTGGTGGGGACAGTACTGGGGGCGTGGTCTGATTGGTGGGGACAGTACTGGGGGCGTGCTCTGATTGGTGGGGACAGTACTGGGGGCGTGCTCTGATTGGTGGGGACAGTACTGGGGGTGTGCTCTGATTGGTGGGGACAGTACTGGGGGTGTGCTCTGATTGGTGGGGACAGTACTGGGGGTGTGCTCTGATTGGTGGGGACAGTACTGGGGGTTCTGGTGGTGTGCTCTGATTGGTGGGGACAGTACTGGGGGCTCTGGTGGTGTGCTCTGATTGGTGGGGACAGTACTGGGGGCTCTGATTGGTGGGGACAGTACTGGGGGCTCTGATTGGTGGGGACAGTACTGGGGGTTCTGGTGGTGTGCTCTGATTGGTGGGGACAGTACTGGGGCTCTGATTGGTGGGGACAGTACTGGGGGTTCTGGTGGTGTGCTCTGATTGGTGGGGACAGTACTGGGGGCTCTGATTAATGGGGACAGTACTGGGGGCTCTGGTGGTGGGGACAGTACTGGGGGTTCTGGTGGTGGGCTCTGATTGGTGGGGACAGTACAGGGGGTTCTGGTGGTGTGCTCTTATTGGTGGGGACAGTACTGGGGGTTCTGGTGGTGTGCTCTTATTGGTGGGGACAGTACTGGGGGCTCTGGTGGTGGGCTCTGATTGGTGGGGACAGTACTGGGGGGCTCTGGTTGGTGGGGACAGTACTGGGGTTCTGGTGGTGTGCTCTGATTGGTGGGGGTTCTGGTGGTGTGCTCTGATTGGTGGGGACAGGTACTGGTGCTGTGCTCTGTACCGGGGATGATGATGATTTGGGTGCACTGATTGTGTTGGAGGATTGGTGCAGTATTAGTCGGGGTGTGTGGAGAGGCAGGATGGGGTGCACCATTATCTGTGTTGGGGGGGGGTTGCATTATTCCTGTCATAGACAGGCCTTGCTGGGACTTGTAGTTCCCCTTCTCCTCCAGGCCCTGCATCTCTCAGAACTCCCCCATGGTTGCGCCTTGCGCTGCTTTCTCAGCTGCTTCAACCGGAGTCCCTGGGCCAGGCCGCAGCCAATCAGCGCTCCCCCTCGGCCCCGCCGCTCAGCCAATGGCGCGCGTCCCTCTTCCGTTCCCGCTGTGCCGCGCCAACCAATCAGCGGCTTGTTGCTAAGGCGTTGGCGCGGCTTGGGGCAGTACTGGGGCGGCCTCCCTCCCCCCTCCTCCTCCCGCAGTTGGACACGTCCGCCGAATCGCCTCAGAGACGGGCGGGTGACTCAGCAGAATCAAACATGTCTCTGTCAGTTAGAAGCAGAGCCTCCTCCTCCTCACCGCCCACACAGCCCGGCCGTCAGCGCACAGCGGCGAGGGAGCTCCGCCACTAAACATGGCCGCACGGACACTCCGCTAGAGATCCGAGGAGAGGGGGGGGACACATTACATACGAGGGGGGGCGCGGGGAATTTTCTTCTGGGTTTTTTTTTTCCCGCCCGGAAACGCCGTGAACGCGCACAGCGGAAGCGCGCCCCCGGATCTGCTTACGTTACTATAAATGGTTTGAAGCGGTGGGAGGCCCCGTGTCCCGCTCTTATATAGACTCCGGGGCGCGCTTACCTCGGGAGGGGGGGTGGACGGGAAAAGAAAAAAAAAAATAGAGGGGCCGATTATTGTCTGCGGCACGCCCACTCCTCCCCTTCCTCCTCCTTTCCTCCCCCCCCGGTAGAGTTGGTACATCCCAGGGTGTGGAGCCTCAGACCTGGGAGAGACCAGAGTTCACAGCCGGGGGGGGAGAGAGAAAATCGGATCGTCCGGGACCAAAGAGGGGGGGAGATCATCCAGGGGGAGGGGGAATAAATCGTCCTCCCCTTCCCGGTGAGCCGCACTTGGTACGTCCCAGGGTGTGGGAGCGTCAGAGCTGGGAGAGGCCAGAGTTCACCTCGGAGAAGGGGGGAGAAGAAGAGTCGTGTGCGGATCCTTCATAGCCGGGACGGGGCAGAGTTCACTGTCTCCCCCCCTCCCTCTCCCCTGATTCCCCGGCCTGTCATCCCTTCCTCCTCCTCCTGCGCTGGGTGTGTGCGGCTCTCCGGGCCTGCAAGGGATCTCTCTCTCTCTCTCTCTCCAGCGGCTGGGACGTGACCTTCCATGACTCGCGTTCACCTTGATCCGGCTCCGGAGCGGGCCCCGCGCCCTGTCTACCCGCCAGGTAGCAACATGCTGCCCCAAAGATAAGGCCCGGCCTATCTCCTGCATTGTGGTGTAACAGGGTTCATCCTCCCCTCCTCCTCCTTCCCTCTCCTCCCTCCTCCTCCTCCAGGACTCAATGACTGGATCATCACACCCTATAAATATCCCCTCCACCCCCCCCAAGGGCTACAGGCAGCCGGCATGGCCAGAGACCCACTTTAATGTTTTCTACACCCGCAGTTTTCTATAAGCGGCCTCTGTCCCCTTCCTTCCCCTCCTCCGGGATCCTGGACATTGATTTTATACCCCGGACTGGTTCACTTCCTGCGCTGGAGATGATGGATCTGTGACCGGCGGCGGCGGCCTCTCGCATTTTTAAAAGAAAAAACATTTTTTTTACTACTTTGTAATCTGCTTGATTTTTATTTTTAAATTTTTTTTTTTGCCTTTTTTTTTTTTTTTTTTTTGTTACCGACTACCTACAAAGACTTTATTTTTGGTGCATCAGGTGCGTCTCGCCAAAATAAAAAGATATTATCGATGGTGATTACATCCAGCGCTGAAGAGGCTCCCCCTCAGAGAATGCTGACGGCGTTACAGACGGAGTGGGTCAATAAGGATCCCGTGTGTTACCTGCCTCCGTCCCACTGCAACAAGAAGCCTTCCAGAAGTTGGTATACGTTCCTGAGAAACAAACCCTAATGCCTAGTATAGTGCTAAGCAGCGTTACCTGGCCTCTGTGGTATACAACACTTTGCAATATATTTTTCTTTCTTCGGTGGTTGCATGCTACCATCAGTGGTTGTGTCATTGCATCCGATCATTCTGTGCCCGTGACACCCGGCTTTGCCTGTCTGCTGGGGGGTTACTGCAGCTTGTAGGCGCGCTGTTGTGCAGCAGAGGGGCACTGGGGTGTCTGGGCATCATGGTCATCATGGCACTGGCTGTTTGAGCATTATGGTACCACTTGTCTGGGCATCCTGACACTGGTTGTCTGGGGGTTACTGCAGCTTGTAGGCGCACTGTTGTGCAGCAGAGGGGCACCGGGTGTCTGGGCATCATGGTTATCATAGCACTGGCTGTTTGAGCATTATGGTACCACTTGTCTGGGCATCCTGACACTGGTTGTCTGGGGGTTACTGCAGCTTGTAGGCGCGCTGCTGTGCCGCAGAGGGGCACTGGGTGTCTGGGCATCATGGTCATCATGGCACTGGCTGTTTGAGCATTATGGTACCACTTGTCTGGGCATCCTGACACTGGTTGTCTGGGGGTTACTGCAGCTTGTAGGCGCACTGTTGTGCAGCAGAGGGGCACCGGGTGTCTGGGCATCATGGTTATCATAGCACTGGCTGTTTGAGCATTATAGTACCACTTGTCTGGGCACCCCCTTCCCCGTAGCGTTAGCCTGGGCGACCCCCTTCCCCGTAGCGTTAGCCTGGGCGACCCCCTTCCCCGTAGCGTTAGCCTGGGCGACCCCCCCCCCCCCCCGGCAGCGTTGGTCTGGGTGTCATTATTATCTTTTTGATCAAGCATAAGATTTTATAAAATAGTCTACATCTACAAGGATCTTATACTGTGAGGGGTCTGATTGTAAATCAATTTTTGACTGTTGTGTTGACTGGATAATAATCTTGGTGACCATGGACCCCGTTTTGGTGATGGGAAAACTATCTGTTGGGCGTAGTGGTGGGAGAGGGGGGGGGGTGGAATGACAGCTGGAGTTGGGTTATTTGGTGTCACACCGGCCTTTTTAAGGCCCAGCTTAAAAAAAAAAACGTGCAGTTCCATTATCAAATCTGTAGTAGGTTGTTTGTCTGGTCATCCTGGAACCAGTTGTCTGGACATAATGGTCGTCCTGGAACCAGTTGTCCGAGGGGGTGTCATGGTCCTGGAGCCGATTGTCGAGTGTCATGGTCACCCTTGAAGCAGTTGTCTGGGCCTCCTGGTTATCTTAATGGTGAAGTGTATGGTGCATAAGGTTTGCTATATAGAAGGTCTGCATCTATAAGGATTTACATGCAACTAAACCTCTGTTTTTAATGCATACCGCTAGACAGGTTAATTTGGTTAATTGCTTTTTTGGTTGGCAACTTTGAGCCTGGCTATTATGGAAACATTTTTTATATTCCATATATATATTTAATTGCATACTGCTAAAAACGCATCTCATTTAAAGTCCCCCCCCCCCCCCTTTTATGCATCTATAAGGATTTTGTCCTGTGAGGGATCTGATTTGGATGTTCTTGGTGACCATGGACCTCATTTTGGTGATTGGAAAACGGTCTGTTGACCATAGCAACAAGACCTTCACGTCCTAGGCGTAGTGGGGAAAAATAACAGTTACATTTTGTGTTTGTTCCTTCAGGATCACACTGTCCTTCTTCTTTTTTTTTTTTTTTTTTTTTTTTTAAGATGTAATGTCCGTTACAGAAAACATGCAATTCTATTATCAAATATGTAGTCGGTTGTTTGGGCATAATGGTGGTACTTGTCTGGTCGTCCTGGAACCAGTTGTCCGGGGTGTCCTGATCACCCTTGAAACTGTTGTCTGGACATCATGGTCGTCCTGGAACCAGTTGTCCGGAGTGTCATGGTCACCCTTGAAGCAGTTGTCTGGGCCTCCTGGTTATCTTAATAATGAAGTGTATGGTACATCAGGTTTGCTATATAAACCGGTTGTTTGGGGTGTCCTGATTCCCCTGGTAGAAGTTGTCTGGACATCCATAGTCGTCCCGGAACAAGCTGTATGGGCCTCCTGGTTGTCTTAATGATGGAGTATATGGTGAATAAGGGTAGCAAAATAAAAAGTCTGCGGCCTATAAGGATTTTTTACTGAGGAGTCTTGATTGTAATCCATCGTTGTGTTTTTAGGATGATATTCTTGGTGACCATAGACTTCATTTTGGTGAACTGCCTGTTGACCATAGCAACAAGGCTTTCATGTCTTTGGCTTGGTGGGCAAAGGACAGTTGGATTTGTGTTGGTTCCTACAGTCACGTCGTTCTTGTAAGATGTAAGGCCCAGTTGAAGAAAGCGTGCCGTTCTTTTATCAAATCTGTAGTCGGCTGCCTGGTCGCCCTGGTACCGGCTGCCTGGTCGCCCTGGTACCGGCTGCCTGGTCGCCCTGGTACCGGCTGCCTGGTCGCCCTGGTACCGGCTGCCTGGTCGCCCTGGTACCGGCTGCCTGGTCGCCCTGGTACCGGCTGCCTGGTCGCCCTGGTACCGGCTGCCTGGTCGCCCTGGTACCGGCTGCCTGGTCGCCCTGGTACCGGCTGCCTGGTCGCCCTGGTACCAGTTTTATGGGCCTCCTGGTTATCCGACTATTGAAGCGTACAGTGCAGAAGGCTTGCTAAATAAGTCTGTATCAAGGATTTTGTACTGTGAGGGATCCGATTGTATTTAACTATTGCCTGATATAATCATCTTTGTGACCATGGACTTCATTTTGAAGACTGGAAAAGGTTAGGTTGACTATAGCAACAAGGCCTTCCTTTCTGGAGTATAGTGGGGAAATGACAGTTGGAATTGTTTGGTATCTTTGGTAACAGAAGGGGCTGGTTGTAGAAAACCTGTAGGTCTGTAATAGAACCTGTAATTGGTCATTTGGGCATCATGGCACTGGTTGGCTGGGCGACCTGGTATATTGTATAAGGTTTGCTAGATAAAAGCTGGATCTACCAAGATTTTGTACTGTGAGGGGTCTGATTGCATTCAATTGTTTCTGTCCTATTAAACACATCATTGTTTTGGTGACGAGTCCTCATTCTGGTGGGGGGAAAAAAGTCTGACCATCCCAACAAGACCTTCATTTCCTGAGCGCAGAAATGACAGCTGGAATTGTGTTGGTTCCTTCGGGGTCACACCGTCCTTTTAGCATAGAAGGCCTAGTAATATAAAATCTGTAGTGCTTTTGTCTTTGGACAGATTTTGTGAAATATTGTTAGATTTTGTTTTTATAGTCTGTTTTTCCAAGTTTGATTGCTTTCAGATTGGGTAATCTTGCATTAGATTTCTCTGCAAAATATGTTTAGTAGTCAACTGACATTGTCAGTGTTTGATGGGGCAGGAGCAGCAGCTTGCTAAGAGGCTGATCCGTGTTCTGGACCGGCTCTGTGACATCAGCAGACAGCTGACTTCAGCCCGCTGTCTAGTGAAAACGTGTCACAGGAGTGCAGAATTTGTAACAAAAAAAAAAAAAAATGGCTCCAGTTCCTTTAAAACATATTATACAGTCAAGTGCTGTGTAATTTGGCCCCCTGTATTGCCTGAAATACTTGGCTGATCCTGCCTGGTTCTGCCCTCCCCCCTGTAAACTGACAATGGGTTATAATGGCTGCTGAGCCCAGACACCGTGGTCACTTTACATGCCTCCGTCACCCGCAGCTCTGCTCTCTCCCCTCCCTTACTACTCATGTGTCTGTGAGCCGTCCCCACCCCCTCTCCTGCTGCCATTTGTAATAAAATAAATCTTTTAAACGGTCACTGCCAGCCCCCTCTTTTATGCAACCATAACGCACTAAATTGTGGAAAATGAAGCCTCTAAAGAAAGTTGTTCAGAGCTCTCCAGGCCGATCACGTGACTCCTGGCCGCACCTCCACCCCCATCTAAAGGCTACACAGCGGGAGGGGCTGATGGGTAAGCACAGCTGTCATGTGACCTCCCCGACTGACATCAGAGGGAGAGCTTGGCTCCGCCTGCTGTTGCCCGTACATCGGAGTAGAAGAGCGGCCGGGAGTCACGTGACCGGCCTGAACATCTCTGACAACTTTTTATTTAGAGGTTTAGTTTTTCTTGCAAATATTTACAGTGTGTTATGACTACATAAGAGGGGCTGGCAGTGAGTTTATTTTTTTAGAAGGGTTACAAACACTTTAACTGCCCTCCTATGTATGATCCACAGGAGAAGTACAGCCAAACAAGCTTTCGCTCTTCTTTTTAAGTATCAATATTGTGATTTTTGTAGTGCAGTTGTCAATAGCAAACTTGGAAAGTGAAAGTGTGTGTATGTATATGTGTGTGTATGTATGTATGTGTATATATATATATATATATATATATATATATATATATATATATATATATATATATATATATATATATATATATATATATATATATATATATATATATATATATATATATATATATATATATATATATATATATATATATATATATATATTAGGGGTGTAACGGATCGTCACCGATCCGTGATCCGAACGGGCCACCCCGTTCGGATCGGCACACCCCGCGATCCGCGGAGCGCTCCGGAGCCTAGGCCTAGGAAAGTCCCCGGCTTCGGCCTAGCTCCGGAGCGGCGGCCAGTCTGCTTGCCACAGCCCAGCGTGACACGCCTCCCCGGGGAGGCGTGTCACGCTGTGCACTGGGCTCTAGCAAGTTGAATAGGAATGTTAGCAGTGAAGCACTGGTGTGAGAGGAGGGGGGGGAAAGGGGGAAAAAAGAGCACAATAGCAATTCACAGGGGTGGATTAAAGAGGAAGCAGGTGAGGCTGTTTGGGACTTAAAGTACAATCTTGATGTTTTTACAGCAAAAATAAATATATATATATATATATATATATATATATATATATATATATATATATATATATATATATATATATTTATTTTTTTTTGCTGTAAAAACATCAAGATTGTACTTTAAGTCCCAAACAGCCTCACCTGCTTCCTCTTTAATCCACCCCTGTGAATTGCTATTGTGCTCTTTTTTCGGATCAGCAAAAAAAAAAAAAAAAAAGGTTCCTTTTTTTAATTGGTCCAAAAAAATATATATTTTATTATATATATATATATATATATATATATATATATATATATATATATATATATATATATATATATATATATATATATATATATATATATATATATATATATATATATATATATATATATATATATATATATATATATATATATATATATATAAAAAAATTGAAAAAACGGACCTTTTTTTTTTTTTTTTGCTGATCCGATCCGTGACTCCTGATCCGAGGATCGATCCGATCCGTGAGTTTTTTGATCCGTTGCACCCCTAATATATATATATATATGTGTGTGTGTGTATATATATATATATATTTTAGAACCCCTGTCAGGTGTTGCTGTTTTCTTGGGCTTTGTCTGAGATTTACCTTCACTTCCTGTCCTGGTGGCACTTTTTTTTTTTCTCAGACAGGAAGTAGGGGAAGTTTGCTGCAACAAAGTAACAGACAACCAAAAGTTGAGAGATGTTCTAGCATTCTTCTGCCTAATGCAAAGAATGTCTACTGCCGTTTGTGTTACTGTGGGAAAGTTTCCCTGAGGCTGGGTTCACACTACTACACTACTTTCATCCTTCTTTGCTCTGCTACATCGGTCCTACATTTATCCTACATTGGTCCTACATCCATCCTACTTTCATGAACAGGATACTACTTTGGTCTGACTTCAATGATATTCAATGGGTTGAAGTAGGATCAATGTCGGACCAAACGTAGTACAGGGAGCATTTTCAAAGTCGAACCGAATTGTGTAGGACCAGTTAAGATGGCTCTCATAGGGAAACATTGATTTTCACACGTCATGCTACATGAGGCTCCCAATGTAGGACCGTTTGTCGGACAAGTGTGAACCCAGCCTCAAACCAGAGAGGGCAAAATCTGGTGCAGCTGTGCATGGTAACCAATCGGCTTCAGATTGTTCAATTAAGCTTTGACAAAACCTAGAAGCTGATTGGTTACTATGCAGAGCTGCACCAGATTTTGCACTCCCAAGCTTTAGACTTTCAACCCCATTGTGTCACCAGAACAGGAAGTGAGGGCAAATTTCTAATGAATCTCTGGGTAGAAGTAAAACCTGACAGGAGTTCTCTGACCCTTACACATTATCCAAAACTATTGGCTATAGATCCTTTCAGAGGGATGCAGTGACCCAAGGCTGACGACTGTCATGTGATTAGTTTTGTACACACATGTTATGTTTATCAGCTGACTGCAGTGTTTGTCATTGTACACTTTCAGCCAGTAAAATGAATTTTGTTTGAGTCAAATTGTTACTCGGAGCTCTCTATAAAAGGGAAACATGTTTTGGAACAGGTTCACAGCTTGGAATGGCAGTGGAAGAATGTTGCAATGAATGTGGTCACATGACCGCTGTGTGTGAGGTTATGGAAGTAAGGCTGGATAGTAGCATGATGAGGCCTGGTGCAGAAAGGGCTGAGTGTCAGTCATTTATTTATTTCACAGGCCACCATTTTTTTTGGTCTAGAGCAGGGTACCTCAAACTATGGCCCTCCAGCTGTTGAACTACACATCCCATGAGGCATTGTAACTAGAGGTCGACCGATATGGGTTTTTCTCTGGCCGATGCCGATATTTAGTAATGACCTATATATGATGCCGATTTTTGTGGCTCTAATTGGCACTGGAAGATGGCACTAGCAGAAGGCACTGATTGGCAGGTGGCACTTGACACTGGCAGGTGACACTAATTGGCACGTGGCACTGGTTGGCACTGACTGGCAGGTGGCACTAATTGGCATTGGCTTGTGGCACTGTGTGGCAATAGTTGGCACTGGCAGATGGCACTGGTTCGCATTGGCAGGTGGCACTGATGGCTTTAATTGGCACCAGAGAGCGGTGTGTCCCACAAGCGCAGGCCCCTCCTCCTCTGTGGGTGTAAACAGAGGAGGGCCGCCGTGCTGGGTGTACCAAGATGGCCGCGGCTCCGAAGCTAGACCGCGAATTGCCGCCGTGGTCACAGCATCAGGAAAGGCCGCGGCTTCGGCCTAGCTCCGGATCCGTGGCACCGCTAGCGGCCATGTAAAATATCGGCCTAATTTGGATAGAAATCGGCCAATGTCGATTTCTCCAACGGCCAAATATCGGCCTGCCGATATATCGGTCGACCTCTAATTGTAACACACTGACATTCAGACATGACTAGGCCTGATGGGAATTGTAGTTCCTGAACAACTGGAGGGCCGTAGTTTGGAGACCCATGGTCTAGAATGTGGATTTTTGTAGCACCCAGTTGATATTTTTTTTTTTTTTTTTTATCAAGAGGGTTTGACAAATGTCAGTACTAGCTTTCTCTTTCTCAGTCACTATATAATTCTGAAGCATTTTTCGCACTTGGGAGTTTTGTAGCGGAGAAAGATTTATTGGCCCTCAAAACGCACAATCTTCCCTTTTTTTAAGTCTGAGAATAGGTACTGGTTATGGTTGATGATCATGGTGAGGTGCCCATTGGCAACCATATTGCAAGATGGGTACGAGGCCTCCCACTGATGCTGGCGTGGGGTAGAAGAGGTAGCAGGCATTCTTTTCCTGACTTTAGACCCACTTTAAGCTTTTAGTTAACTTATTTTTTTATTTATTAGTTAACTTATTTTTTTATTTATTTTACCTCTGGCTAGCAGCATGTGAAATTTATCAAATGGACTTGGTAATGCCTGGTCAAAGCACACGTGCGTCTATGGTGAGGTTGTGTGCTGAGTGAGCTCTGACCAATCTATTCAGTCATGACGTCTGATCTGGATTCAGTGGGGGTGGGTTCCTGATCAAATGACCACTGTGAGAACACCAGCATAATAGAAAAGCTGAGCCACCTCCCAGGCATTTCACGTAAATGACTGCTGTGAAGGATTGGAAATGATGCATGCCACATTGTGTGCTGCTGTGTTTAACCTGTTGCCGCCAAACGCACTTAGATATGTTGCCTCTTAGCTGTACTGAGGGCGTGTGTGGTGCAAGCTTCCTGGCATAGTGACTGGTGGCAAGCAGCGATTTGGAGGTTGGGGCGTGCTCGGGGCAATCACGTGACCACCATGACGGCCACTCGCTATGGCCTAAAGCCCCCCCCCCAGCAGTCTAAGCCCTTAACCACTTCCATACAGGGCACTTGTACACCTTCCCGACCAGACCAATTTTTAGCTTTCATCGCTGTTGCACTTTGAATGACAATTGCGCGGTCATGCTACACTGTACCCAAACAAATTTTTATCATTTTGTACCCACAAATAGAGCTTTGTTTTGGTGGTATTTGATCACCTCTGGGATATTTATTTTCTGCAAAAAAATTACCGAAAATTTTGAAAAAAAACGTTTTTTTTGTTTCTGTTATAAAACATTGTAAATAAGTACGTTTTTCTCCTTCACTGATGGTACTGCACTGACGGGCACTGATAAGGCGGCACTGATGGGCACTGATGAGGTGGCACTGATGTGGTGGCATGGATGGGCACGGATAGGTGGCACGGATGGGCACTATCATATGCGTTGTACTAATAGATGCCAATCAGTGCCAAACAATGCCTGCCAATCAGTGATGCCCATTGTGGGCACTGATTGACATCCAATTTTTGTCGTCATCCCTGGTGGTCCAGTGGGCATCCCTGGTGGTCCAGTGATAATCGATCAGCACAAACCCCCCCTGTAACAGGAGCAGCCGATCGGCTCTCCTCTACTCGCGTCTGACAGACGCGAGTGAGGAAAAGATGATTACCGGCTTTTCCTGTTTACATCGTGATCAGCCGTGATTGGACACGGCTGATGACAGGGTAAAGAGTCTCTGTGAGAGACTCTTTACCTTGATCGGTGTTTTGCGGGGTGTCAGACTGACACCCTGCAACAATGATCGCCACGATGCGCGCCCCCGGGGGCGCGCTGCGGCTCAAAATCCTGAGGACGTCATGACGTCCACTCGGGATTCTACAACCACTTTGCCGACGTCAATTTGTCATTGGCGGGCAGCAAGTGGTTAAAGGGGTGGTGGGAGCTGGCCCAATGGGGTTAAAAAAAATACCGTACAAGCCTTTGTTAAGCAGTCCCTGCTGAACTCGCTGAATTTCAAACCATGTGTGGCCACTGCGGTTGAAAAGGAGGTCAATCTAATGATCGACTTCTGCTCAGCCGCCCTGTTAAATTAAAGCTGGTTGAGCTGTAGCTTTAGCCAATGGCTGGAGAGCTGATCTGTGTGTTCTGACATCTGGGTAGTGTCCCTGCTGTCATTATACAATAGCCCATCCATTCACCTAGAATGTGTAAATGGGGGAATCGGTCGGTTAATAAAATAACTGACCCATGTATGGACAGCTTTACTTAGAAATTCAACACAGTCCCTTTTTTCTAAAGCAGGGTAAAAAAAAAAGTTTGGGGTGGTGACCTAATCCTTGAACCTCTTCCTGCGTGGGTGGCAGACAGATGCATCTCGGTGAAATGTGACAAAATGACCGGGCTACACGATACTTTGGCTGGATTAACATGCCACTGGCATGAGTCCCTTGAGGGGGAGCAAGAAGGTTAGTGTGTTAAACGTTCATGATGCAGATGCATTTTTTTTACCTCTCTTTTTGATCGTTTTCATACATGTAAGAACACTGGGTCGTCTATATAGTGGAGGAGTCTGCATGGCTACCTTCTATAGATGTACTCTGAGGAAGAGGTGTGTGTGTTTGGGGAAGGGAGAGGAGGGCGGTCACCCAGCACACAGCTTGCCCATTGAAAAGATCAGTCTCCAACAGAAATTGCTGCCACTTCCAAAATGTAGCCAGACCGCATTTTCTAATGAACTAGTGATGAAGTAGCTGGTGACTGCTTGGAAGGGCCTCAACAATAAAGTTGGGACACTTAGTCCCCAGACCGTTCCTTTCAACAATAAAATATTTGGTTAGATTGTATGTGCGTGTGTATATTGTACGCATGTTTTCTTTCCTGTCCTTGGTGTCTAAGGCGGCTTCTGGTCATTGCAATCCACATTGGGATGTCTGGAGTCAGAGCACAATACTGTCAGATCCTCTCTAATATTCTGCAGCAGACTCAGGGCTGTTACTTAGTGGTTGTAAAGGCAGATTTTTTTTTCTCTTTCGTTCATGGACGGACACAGCATCCTTTGACAATAGGGTTATATCCGCTTCCTACTGTCAAAGGATGCTGTGTCCGTCCATGAACTCAGAGAAATGGATTTTACGGTGAGTACAAAAATCCTATTTTTTTTTTTTTACCTAAATTCATTCTCTGCATTAGAATGTATCAAAAAAAATGAATCTCCCCCCCCCCCCCCCCCCAAATACTCACCTGAGCCCGTTCTCGATCCATCGTTGTGCACGCCTGCATTGTCTCTCCTCCACTCTACCCTGTCTGTCTTGTGGGAGCCATCGGTTCCTGCTGTTGGTCAAATCCTTAGAGCATGTCCGCTGAAAAAAAAAAATACTGCAGCTGCTGACTTTTTTAATATCGGCACACTTACCTGTCCTGGAGTCCAGCGACGTCCGCAGCAGAGGACGAGCGATCGCTCGTCACTCTGCTGCCCCCCCTGCCATCCTCAGTAAGGGAACCACGAAGTGAAGCGCTCCGGCTTCACTGCCCGGTTCCCTACGGCGCATGCACGAGTTGCGCTGCGCCTGTTGATTGGCTCCCGCTGTGCTCTGGGAGCCGAGTGTTCCCAGAGCACAGGGGGGGGGGGGGGTGACGTCCTGCCCGCAGACTGTGGCCGGAAGTGGGTGCAAATACCTCTTTAGACAGGTATATGACCCCCTCATTTTGGGTGGAACTTCGCTTTAGGCTTTGACAATAAAACCTAGTAGTGCTCAGCCATTCATAGGCAGCTTTGTATTCTGTGAATTAATATAAAGCTTCCTGTTTGGCCGAATCTGAGAGCGTGGTGTCATCAGCCTGCCCCTCCTACTCATTCACAGAATTCAAAGCTGCCTATGAATGGCTGAGCGCCGTCTCCCAGCCGGGACCCAGCACTGTGTACATACCGTGCTTAGAGACCATGCAGCACTTAGTGAAGCTAAGCGTTCGTTTGGACCAGCTTGGTGACCTGAAACCTAGACATCGGCTTTAAGTGAGACTTTAGTATTTCCCTTCACGCCTCCCCTGGGAGCTGTATAAAAGGTTATGTATGGAAGGGGAGGGGCTGAGGAGCTGGGCTAGCACAGAGTAATTATATGCTCCGAGAAAAGGAGGGGCTTGCCAGGAATTGTCTTTTCTGGGGTAGTCCTATTTTGTGGCAAGTTCAGAGGCGCCTGTGTGAACGGGCCGTTAGCCAACATGCTGTAGTTGAAATGGATCAATTCATGGATGGGTTCATGTAAGAATCTGAACACAATACATTTTATATCAATATAATTCTGCTGTTTCATGAGAGATTTATATTGGCATTTTGCATAGATTGCTCTTCACCTTGGGTCAGGGGTCACCTGAAGTCTTTGTTCAGTGCATTGCCAGACCTTTGCTGTTGGGTGGACTGCAGTCGTCCGACTTCAGGTGACCTCTGATCCCTACACACCGCTTACAGTGTTGAACTGAGATGGAATAATGAAATGAGGGCAAATACCCTTCTGTAATTAATAGTGCAATTATTCTAAGGACTGAATATTCAGATTTTTGTCAGTCATAACTAGTTTTTCTTTAACTGCTTGCCGACCACCTGCCGCAGTTATACGGGGTCCTCGTGCACTCCATGGGTTAAATGCCTGTATGTCTGGAAGTGGAGTAAGTAGAAGTATCTTATTTCATAATGCCTTGGCAGAAGGCGGCTCTCCTTCACTGTCCAGCACCTCCAGAATGTGGGCGGTCCCTCAAATCCTCCTGGATAGTGCTGGAGTGGTTGTCCTGCAATGGACGGGATGACGTCGCAAAGCTGCGACTTGCCAGACAGAAATGAAGTGGCTTCAGGGAATGGAAGCCTACAGGAGTGGGGAAGAAGGGAAGTATTTGTACATATTCATTTTCCCATTGGCCAAAGGATCATTGAAGGGGGAGAACTAAAAAAACGACCTGCAGTCAGGCTTTTAACAATCTCTAGAATAGGGTTCCATAGAACTCTAGGGTTCTTCTAGGGGTTCCTTAAGCACTGAGCATCTTCTGCCTCTCAGATAAGTTCCCACTGACACCTTTGATCTTTTTAGCTATCTGTAAGGGGGGGGGGGGGGTTTCTTTCCAATGACCACGAGTGTAAGGATCATTCTTCCCACTGACCATCGCGCCAATGTGTCATGAGCTGTAGATTTTTTTTTTAGCAAGGTTTCCCTGAGGCCGGAAAGTTATTTCAGTTCCTCTGTGTTGAAATGGTTGAGAGGCTGGTTCTCATCCCTGTCCTCATGTACCCCCCCCCCCCCCCCCCCCCCCCCCCCCCCCGGCAGGCTATGTTTTGGGAGTTTCTCTTAGATAAAATAGCTGTCCAAAATACCAAGCCGTCTACGGTATATACTCGTCGAGTATAAGCCAAGTTTTTCAGCCTTTTTTTGAGGCTGAAAATTCCCCCCTCGGCTTATACTTAAGTCAGTGTACCTGAAATTGACAGGCTGCTGGCGTCCATTGTTTAAAAGTCAGTCTCCTCCTGGTCCCTTCCGTGATAGGCGGAACTGTGTCTGCTTAGAAACGCCTATCACGGACGTCCTCTTGTCCGAGGATGAAAGGACATCCGTGATTGGCGGGAACATTGAACAGTGTCTGCTGGGAAACGGAGTCCGAGGAGGAGAGAACATCCGTGATAGGCGTTTCTCAGCAGACACAGTTCCACCTATCACGGACGTTCTCTCATCCTCGCGGGGAATGGGCGTTCCTATGCAGAGGGAAGGTGATTGACGGCCGGCTCTGGCACGTCACGCTTCTCCGGAAATAGCCGAAATAGGACTTGGCTCTTCACGGCGCCTGCGCATAGTCTGTGCGCATGCGCCGTGAAGAGCCGAGACCTACTCCGGCTGTCTTCGGGGAGCGTGACGTGCCAGAGCCGGCCGTCAATCACCTTCCCTCTGCATAGGAACGCCCATTCCCCGCGGGGAGTCGGAATCTTCAATATACGATTGCACAGTGAGTACCGGGCTAAAAAAATAAATACAGGCATACTGTAGCTCGCGCTACTATGCCTAATTTTATGCTAAAATGTTGTTATGGAGGGTGAACCACCGCTTTAAGGAGATCTTTCTTGCACCTACGGCTAAGCCTTAATATAGTTGTCAGAGTGGGTTTACAACCACTAATATGCATTAAGTTAAAGAAACCTTCTACCTTTACAAACCCCTTTAATGTTCAGTTGAGTGCTAAAAGTTGTGAGAACTTGAGTATTTTTTTTCTTTTTTTTTTATAATTGGTGGACTTGTTGTGTCATTGGATTCAGATTTTTACCCCAATGATAGTTTGTTTCCATTAAATAAGGGAAGAATTCCTGGAGACAAGTAGCTAGATGATGACACCATTGCACATTTTATAGCTTCCTGAATACATAATAAATCCGGTTTTCTCTGACTTGTTTGCGCTGTAGACTCAAGCCACCCGGCGGCGTTACTCTGATAACGCTTTTCTTGTTGTGGGTGGGTTAAGTTTTAACTTGTTTGAATGTTTGAAAGAGTTGGACTAGGAAGTGTCCCTGCTTGTATCTCTTACCCACTGCCGGTTTTATTTTCAGCTGTTCATAGCAGTAAGCCTTCTGTATAGTTCAGACCTTAAATGAACCCCGTGTATCACCAGGCAATTAAGGATCACTTGGCACGGTTTCTGTAATCAGTTACCAGGAAGAACGGCTTGACTTTAAGGAACTGACTATAAACGCAGTTTTTCTTTTAAACTTGACCACGTCCCGGTTACTGCAGCACTGGAGTGATTTTTGAGTTTATTTTTATTTTTTTAATTGTCACTTGTCATGTGACTTTGCAGTCCCAAGTCACATTTAATTTTTTATTTTTTGTTTGTGAACCTTTAGTATCCTTTTCACTATTTGAGGGAACTTACTTTAGGGAGTTTTGTATTTGACCTGGACATGTCAAGTCTTGGGGACCACATGGGTCATTTATTCTGCGAAGATGCTACAAACTCTGTAGTGTTTGTTTATAATATAAAATATTACAAACACAGTACAGAGTCAGGGGTCCTGCAGCCTCATAGGATATAAAATGAAAACGCCTCCTACAAGCTTTAACCAGACACTGATCGAAGTCGCAAGACCGCTATATACTGCTGTTGAGAGTTTTTAGCGGTTTATTTTTACTAAAATGAATTGCATTTCTGTGTACTGTGGGAGACCAGATATAGTGAATGCAAACTCATGGGTTTGTCCAGGGCGCCCGCAATGTCAGCACCCAAAGCCGATCTGTCCCTCGGCTCAGGTACCATCTTTGGTAAGGGATTCAGGAAGTGACCCCCAAAGATGCCAGCAGGAGCTGTGTGACCCCCACACAGTAAAAACACAGATGCCCTCTCGTTCCCGGACGAGAGGGCATCCGTGATAGGCTGAACACTGTCTCCTGGGAAGCTGAGTGTTCCGCCTATCACGGAACAGCAGAAGGAGGAGGCGCGGCTTTTGAAAATGGACGTCCGCAGTCTGAGATTCAGCATGTCAGGGATAAGGTAAGGGGTCAAGACATGTTGTGACACAGTGAGGCATGTATCGTTGGCACGACTAGTAGGAAGGGGGTCGTCTTATACAGCGAGTATATACCAAAATTTTAGCTGGAAAATTAGGGGGTCGTCTTATATGCCGGCAAATACGGTAGAATACATTTTGGCTTTAAATTCATGACAAAATTATATTTTATTGGACTTGGAATTTTTTTTTTTTTTTTTCAAAATGTTTGTTCTTTATTTGAATATTACTATTCCAGGTGGATACCTTCTGTGATCTATTCCTATGCACAGTATCCAGATACAAACAGGCTGCATTTGTGTGTGTGTGTGTTATTTTTTTTTTTTTTCTTGATATCCAGCAAGCTTTATTGCAAGTGGTACAAACTCACCACCCCAGACTGTGACGCATGGCTCACTGCCAGACAGACCCTCTCTTACTCCTTTGACATGTCGGAATAAGAGAGGATGTATTGGCGGGGTGACCTGCCCCAGTTGCTCTTTGTGGGTTATCACTGCTTACAATAAAGCTTGATGGATAACCAGATACAAAAAACGGCAGCCTATTTTGTATCGCAGACAGTACTCTGCTGCGTTGCCATTACATTTTAATACTACCAGCAATACTCCTATACAAATTCAGAGAAAAAAATATCAGAGGTGAATGTGTAAAGAATATGTAAAAATTAAAGGAACACACTGAACCGTTTTATTAGCAAGAATCAATATCAATGTTTTCCCTTCACTCACCCTCTGTAAGCACCTGGGCAAGGCGTATGCTGGTTACTGGCCACCAGGGCCTAGGGGGCTACACATTAACACCTAAGGCCCCTTTCACACTACCGTGGGTAGTAGGGAATGCCTGTGTAACTCGCATCAAAGTCGAACCAAAGTAGTTCTGGGACTACTTTTGAAGTCGATGCGACTTGAAGTCGCACAGATATAAATGGTACTTGGAAATCATGGGGTACGACTTGTCATGTGACTTTGCAGTCCCAACTTGCAGGACAAGTCGCACAAGTGTGAAAGGGGCCCTAAAGCACCGCAGTCTGCAGGTAAGGGACTTGCAGAGTTTAGCGGGAGGGTTTGGTGCGAGGACTCCCAAGTACCCCACAATTACCAAACATCTTCAAAATGTCCAGTGTTGGCGCTTAAAAGGTTTACAAGGACTACTGGGCTGGCATATTAGTGGAGGAGGAGGGCATAGGAATCAATGGCATTGTATGCTTGCTGGAATCTAGAATGTTCTTGTTTGTGTAATGCCTGTGGATGCAGCATTCCCATGGCTCTCCTCATTCATCGCAACTTGTGAGAAGGCAGGCCAGTGTTGCCCTATGGTGCTGCTTTGCCATTCACAGGGAGCTTTGTATTCTAGGAGTACAAAGCTTTCTGTGATTGGTCAAGGCAACATTTGTGACCTCCTCCATCTGGCTCAGCCAATTAGAGCAAGTCGTGTATTCATCCAGACAATACAAAGCTTCCTGTGAATGGCTAAGCAGCACTAAGCCACACTATTTTACTTTTCTGTGAAGTCCATTCCCACTGTAATAACGCAGCGCTGTATATTGTGTGGCGCTGAGGCTACATAAAGGTATTACAGCGCACCTTTTAATGCAGTAAATCGTTTTGTTTACACCAACTTGGTCCAAACTATTGAAAGGGACGTTAAACGTGAAGTAAGGCTTCAGTGCTATACAGCCTTGGCTTTATCCCTTTAGCAGTCCTGTGTATCTATCTACATAAATATGATTATCAGTTTATATGCGGGGGGGGGGGGACTTTTTAACTAAACTGTAACTTTAGATTTCATTCTCTGAAAATAAAATGTGGACACCTGGTATGTAGATATATACTATTGCTCATTGTTCTAGCATTTAGATATGATTTTAAAGAGTCGTCTCATTTCCGATTCACCGTGGGACCAGATCATTAATGGGTGCTGGTAGCATTAGAACAGGTTTTCCTAGTTGTGATTGCACAGTCTTGTAAAACAGGACTAGCCTGCTTGTTTGAGACCTATTAGGTGGACCTCGTAATCATCCTTCTTTTTTTTTTTTTTTTAGAATGTGTTTTTTTTTTTTTTTTTTTTTTCTTGTGAGAACATGCAGCATAAACTTGTACAGTATTTACCCACATATTTTTTGTTAGCTGTTGTTTTGAAGGCTTTGGCCACACACACTTCAGCTTGTATAAGAACAGTGCTTCTAGCAAGTTTTTAAGGGTCCATTTAGCGTTGCAAAATTGTAATACAAAGCATATGTGGTATGTTGTGGTGCAATTCAAAACTCATGGCACCCACAACACACTGGTGTGTTTTTAATGTACAAATCTGTACCATGTGTGTTCTATGCTGTAAACATGTTGCATGTCCCTGAGCCCTCGTTCACATTGGAGCGACTTGTGCGATTTGACATCAGTCGGACCCTATTGATGCCAATGGCCACGTTCAAATTGGTGCGCCGCTAACTTTGTGGCACCACGTCATGTTTAAAAAGTAGTTTCGGCACTACTTTTTGGTGATTTTTAGGTGCAACCTGCATAGATATCTGTGCGCAAGGCGACACAGATGTCTTCAATGTCACACTGACATGCAGTTCTGAAATCGTGGGATTTCAGATGAAGTTGCACGATTTTGAAGCCCTGAAGTGTGAACAAGGGCTTACCAAACTAATCTTAAAAAAGAAGCCTATTTTGACCTGGGTAGGTTCAGGCTGGTCCAGTCACATGATTTAGCTCCCCTGTGTCAGCCAGAAGCAGCTGCAGGGAAGAGGAGAGTGCGCTTAACAGCTGGCAATTTCTGGGAACGATGTCACCCAAAGGCTTACTATGACCCATCCATCATCGGCGCTCCCTTCTCTTCCTCTCCTGACACGGGATCCGGATCATGTGAGCCTATTGGAGCAGCCTAAAAATAAGTATATACGTCTTTCTAACACAGGTTAGTCAGCACAGGTGTTGGGCGTGGGAGAGGAAGCATTTTCACAACTAATTGGGTATATCCTGAAATTCTACTTCTGCATTAACCACTTAAAGCGGGGGTTCACCCTTAAAACCAATTTCTAACATTAGAGCCAGCATACTAAGGACATTTACTGTATGCAGGTCATTTTTTTTTTAATCCGTTATATTCTAATTTTGTCCAGGGCTTCCGCGTTCTGATCACTGTGGGACTGGGCGTTCCTATCCTTGGGTTAGATGATTGACGGCTTGTGAAACAGTTCCCCTTTCGCACAACGCGCATCACCAGATTTCCGGAAAGTCGGCGAGTCGGCGAGTCGGCACTATACGGCGCCTGCTCCCGCCGTGTAGAGCTGACTGCGCGGGCACTGTATAGTGCCGACTCGCAGCTCGGCTATTTCCGGAAATCTGGTGACGCGCGTTGTGCGACACGGTTTCACAAGCCGTCAATCATCTAACCGAAGGATAGGAACGCCCAGTCCCGCAGTCGTCAGAACCCGGAAGCCCTGGACAAAATGAGAATATAACGGTATGTATGGATAAAAAAAAAAAATGACCTGCATACAGTAAATGTCCTTAGTATGCTGGATGTAATGTTAGAATTTTTTTTACGGTTTAAAGACCAGGCCCATTTTATACACTTTGTTTTTGCAAGTTACATTTTTTTTTTGCTAAATTACTTTTCCCCAAACTATATCTATCTATCTCTATCTATCCGACACCATAGAAAATAACATGGCGGTCGTTGCAATACTTTGTCGCAACGTATTTGCGCAGCGGTCTTACAAACGTAATTTATTTAGAATTTCTTTTATATAAAAAAAGAAAACCATCACGTTAGCCTAATTTTATTTCATGTTGTGAAAGTTGTTACGCTGAGTATATTGATACCCAGCATGTCACGCTTCAAAATTACACCCGCTCATGGAATGGCAATAAACATTGACCCTTAAAAATCCCCATAGGCGACGTTTAAAAACTTCTACAGGTTACCAGTTTGGCGTTAGAGGAGGTCTTGGGCTAGAATGGTTGCTCTCGCTCTACCGATCGCAGCGATACCTCACGTGTGTGGTTTGAACACCGTTTACATATGCAGGCGCTTATTTTACTTTGTTTTGTTTTTACACTGTCCCTTTTTAAAAAAAAAATATAATGTTTTTTATTACTTTTATGCCTATTACATCCCTTGTGAGAGCCGGTTCACACTGGGGCGTCTTGTCAGGCGGTTCAGCCGCCTGACGAGTCGCGTCCCATTCAATGCAATGGAACCGTTCCAATAGGAGCGATGCAAGTTGCTCCGACTTAGAAAAAGGTTCTTGCACGACTTCGGGGGCGGCTCGGGGCGACCTGTATTGACTTCTATACAGAAGTCGTTTTGCAGGTCGCCTCTGAAGTCGTCTTCAGGAAGACTTGCAGAGTCGCCCCCGAAGTCGTGCCACAGAAGTGTGAACCGACTCTAATAGAAAAAAAAGCATGACAGGTCCCCTTTTTTTTAATGTGACATCTGGGGTTAAAAAGACCTCCGATCTAATATTTACAGATCAGATAAAGTGGTATGATAAACTGACCTAAGTGTAGCAAAAAATGTGTTAGGATTTACATGAAATTACTGAGTCACTTTGAATAAGCTACTAGAAGATATTAACTGCAGAATCAGCCAACGCGCCTGGCTAAAACCTGGTGTCAGCTAACATTACAGAGCTGCTTCTGCTTCTGCTTCTGGCTATGGAAGGATCCCGACCGTATTGTCGGGATCAGCCCAGCTGTCACATTAACAGCTAGTGCTGGCTTTCAGGGCTTTGCAAATGTGTTTAAAAAAAAAAAAAAAAAAGCTTGTTGCGCACACTGCTGTTATACAAGCTGAAGCTTGTGTACTGATCTACTTTTCCTATCCAGATGCAGTCACTGGGTATTCAGGCGGCATTAGGTGCTGCAGCGGAGTACAAGAGCCGGTGACTTGTCCTCAATGTTCCCCTAACGGGGAAGTTCCTTCACTGAACTGCGCAGGCGCAAACTTCCCGACGGAAATCTCCGAACCTTGCCCGGCATCCAGGCTCATTCTTTAACATCCCCGTGGATTGGAGGATGTTAAAAAAATAGCCAGGAGGCCGAGCGAGCGAAGCGAGCCGTCCGAGCGCAGCGCGGACGTGAGGCCGACTGGCCACTTACCTCGAAATCCACGTCGCCCTGGATGCCGGCCGCCGTTTGGGGATTTCCGTCAGCAAGTTTGCACCTGCGCAGTCCTTGAAGGAACTTTCCCGATAGCGGCAACCATCTCGGCACATCAGTTTGCGCATGCGCTGGAACTTCCACGATGGCTGGAACCAGCACGGCAGATCACCGGCCATAGAGATTCCACAGTACACAGTGTGAATGGGAAAATCAGTTTCTCTTGTTTAACCCCCTCGCTGAAAGAGAAATATACACGTGCATAAGGTGGGAATTTGGGTCTCAAATGTACTGAAATTAGTAATTTGGTTGTCTTAGACCGGGTAAGCCTCATTCATGCGTGGTGTTTCAATCCTCATTGATACATGGTTGTGTTTAGATGCATGGGGATGCACAGGTGTTGCATGTGTCCCATTGCAGTCTATAGGGACAGAGCGACTACAGTGTTCCCCAAAAATAAGACCTACCCCGAAAATAAGCCCAACTGTAATTTTTCGGGGAGGGCTACAATATAAGCCCTAGTTCTAAATGGTTGTAAAATCTTAGAATACAGTGTATTTTATATAATGTAAACTGTATGTTTCTGTAATCTATTTGTCATAAATACCTTCTTATAGCGGTGCTTAGCTGACCTCCAGCTGCTCTCCTCTGTCAGCGGGGATCTCAGCCCCCCCCCCCCCCTGCAGTGCTCTGAGTGGGGAAGAGCGGTCCGGTGGGTCACAGAAGCGTCAAGTGGCTCTATAAGAAGGTATTACAGAAACAGTTTACATGATATAATGCTGTAATACAGTGCATTCTAGGATTTTCAAGCACTTTTACTCACTGGGGATTCCTGGCAGGGAGGGAGATTGGGAGAGAAGACCGCACATGACAAGCCCTACCCTGAAATAAGCCCTACTGGGTCTTTTATTGCCAAAGTTGATATAAGACCCAGGCTTATTTTCTGGGAAACGCGGTACAGCCACTGCTCCCAATGTGACCTCTGCCCCAATCGTACCCGCTCCGTCCCAATTCACATCAATTGGACATCTATACATCCCCCGTGTGGGTATACTTGGGCCCTCGCGAGGGTGCATGAATGCAGATGGTCTGCGTGAAGAAGACCGTAATGCCCAGTTGAATAGAATGAACAAAATACAAAGAAATCTGAAAATAACTTTTCGTGAGGTGCAAATGGTCCATTCAGTGACCTTGTATTGT
Organism: Rana temporaria; assembly: GCF_905171775.1. Classification (NCBI taxonomy): domain Eukaryota; kingdom Metazoa; phylum Chordata; class Amphibia; order Anura; family Ranidae; genus Rana; species Rana temporaria. The sequence goes on from NC_053498.1 coordinate 10,768,544, forward strand.
ATTCAGCACTCTATGGTCACTGTGAATGTTTTGTGGGTGTTGGAGACGCATCATGGCGCATCACTCTTCCACCGCTTGTAAAAAGATTAGAAATCTAGAACACTTGGCTGATTGGGAACTGGGTCAGAGCAAAATAAAGTACTTCTTACCGAAACTCTTGGCAGTAACTATTTAGATGTTGGCTTTTTTTTATTTATTTTTTCCTATAAACCACTTCAGAAAAATTAGTCTATTGGTCTATCCTATTGTGGATGTTTTTGTATCTTTTAAATCCTCTTTGTCCAAATCCTGTATTTGCATGGGTTACCTGTATAATCTTTTGTACCGTCTTGTTGGACTGAAAGGTTTATTTGTGTATCAGTGTTTTTTATATTCCATTAGGATATGAAAAATGACAAGTGTGTGTGTTCCTTCTTTTTTTATTTTTTGCTCTTGACTTGTGCATTCAATTCCTTAACTTTTATAATGGGGCGTGTATTTTTAGTTCACGTGCTATAAATATACTTTTGAAGCTCTGCCTAGATCCCATGTGCTCAGTCCTTAGTTGCCTTCTTTGGCATGGTGTTTAGTTGTGCGCTCGGCAGTATCTGCTCTTCTGATCTTTCTGAGCAATTGCAACTATAAAGTATTGGTGTTATAAAGAGATAGTTTGTGTGGTTTAGCATTTCTTGCACCCTGTATCTCTACACTTTGCCATGACCTGATTATGGTAAAGGTGGCAAGACTTGTCTGCTCTCCAGATATTTATTTATTACAGGTATTTATATAGCGCTATCAATATACGCAGCGCTTTACATATAATATTACACACCAGTCCTTGGCCTCAAGGAGCTTACACTCTACAGTATATGACGACTTGGATGTTTTCACAGAGCATCGGCTAAGGAGTAAAAAAAATTGTCGCCTCCTTGGAGGCGGCCATGTTGTTGGTTTCTAGCGGGTGGACTAACAATGTCCACTCATATCGTGTGCCGTTGTGTATATCCTGCTGGTGTGAAAACAGCCAAGTCACCGGACGTCACGTAGTTGGAGATTTTGGCGAGTGGGCTGTTTTGGCAAAACACCGGCACACCTCCTGATGACACTGCGGTGCCCCCCCACCTTTTGTAAATCAAGCGCCTTTACCTACTGGGATATGTGACGTGCCTATCCCAATAGGCAAAGGGAGGACAATGATGATGATTTTTCTCTTTTCTTTCTCTCTTTTTTATTTTTTTATTTTTCTTTCTCTTTCTTATCTATCTTTCTTTCTCCTTTTTCTCTTTCTCTTTTTCCCTTTCTTTTTCTCTTTCTTTCTCTCTTGCGCGCTTCTTTCTTTCTTTCTTTCTTTCTTTCTTTCTTTCTTTCTTTCTTTCTTTCTTTCTTTCTTTCTTTCTTTCTTTCTTTCTCTCTCGCTCTTTTCTCTCTCTCTCTCTCTCTCTCTCTCTCTCTCTCTCTCTCTCTCTCTCTCTCTCTCTCTCTCTCTCTCTCTCTCTCTCTCTCTCTCTCTCTCTCTCTCTCTCTCTCTCTCTCTCGCGCTCGTTCTCTCTCTCTCTCTCTCGCGCTCGTTCTCTCTCTCTCTCTCTCGCGCTCGTTCTCTCTCTCTCTCTCTCGCGCTCGTTCTCTCTCTCTCTCTCTCTCTCTCTCTCTCGCGCGCGCTCGTGCTCTCTCGCGCGCGCTCTCTCTCGCTCTCTTTCTTTTTCTCTCTCTCTCATAGGACAAAAGTCATCCTCCTTACGGGGGAAGATCCGCTTTAAGTTGCTCTTCCACTGCTTGAATTTTGTCTAAACTTTTGTGGGTGGAGAATTGTACGGACAGTGGCTGCATCCAATCAGAAGTGGTCGCTGTTGATGTTTTTAGCATGGTTGCTGAATACAATAGCTGGCGGGAGATTCCTCCATCTACATGGGCTGAACGTGTGTGTCTGTGTGTGTGTGTGGCCAGCTTTCGGATGTAAAATAACGAGATAAAAGGCATTTTTGATACGCGGGGGGGGGGGGGGTGTTACCACAGTTGACACTTTTGGGGTCTTCCCTCCAGCTGATCGTGTAGTAGTGTTGATTTAGTAAGCCGTCTTTTGAACCGCCCGATCAGGAACAACGCTCCTGTAATCGATTCATCTCACGCTGCAGTCATTTGACGTCGCTGCTTTCTGCTTGGACAAAGCGGAGTCTTCGCATGCACAGATCACAGGATGTAAACATTTTAACATGCAGCTCAGTATCCAGGAGGTTTTTTGCTGCTGCAGATTCTTCCCTTTTGCCGTCTCTCCTACAGGGAGGAGTTCTCTGGTTTCCTTGCCAACGGAGAACCGGCTGCTGGCAGCTGTGTGTAGTCAGCTGTGTGCCTAGTGGTATTATGGGTACTGCTGCTGCTGAGACAGCACAGCTGACTTCTTTTTTTTATAGACCAACCCTGCCCATAGATACTAGTCCTTCATTGGATACCTGTAAAGCTAGTTGAACCAATTAGAAGAGGAAAATTGGAACTACTTTCGGACTGGAAACCAGCATGTCTTGTAGGTCCCCAGTGGAAAGGCATACATTCCTGGTAGCTGAGTGCGTTATGTAAGACGGGGAAGTTTGCTTCGCTGGAAATTGCTTGTTTTTGTGTCGGAGGAAAAAAACATCTGAAGCTCAAGTAAAACGGAACAGAGCTGTGCAGCCTATCCCGTTCTAAGCAAGGATGTTACCCCGGTGTCATGGGGTGTTTTTTTTTGGCACAATAAATGCTCTTTTAATCTTGTTTCTCTGTGCTTAATTGTCCTTATTCTGAGAGACTTGGAAGTATTTTTTTTTTTGTCTGTGCCTTATATTTAAAAAAAATAAAAATTCTGCTCTGTTCTGTTGCTTGGTAACCAGTAGATGCATTGTCTAGCAGGTTGCCAGGCTGGGTCCCTGTACACTGAGCCGCATTGACGCTACATGCAAATGTATTCGCTTTACACATTGGGTATTCTCTCAAAGTTTTGCCTTACGTGGTACACTTGGGGTATAGGATCAAATACATTTTGGGCAGATAAAGAAATTTTGAAATGTAGGTTCTTGTAAGATCGTCCTGCAAATTGAATGTATGAAACGTCCAATTGGGTGAGATGAAAATATTTGATATGTTAGTGGGCCCTATGGCGGTACAGATCCACTTATGCGTCCAATCTCAACAGCTGCACATATTGCTACTGGTGTGCACTGTCAATGGGGGGGGGGGGGGGGTGCGGGTGCATTGCTGAGTTTTTTTTTTTCTGAGTTTTTTTTTAAATAAAAACTATATTGCAGGGTTAAAGGGGTTATAAAGGTAAACCTTTTTTTCCCCTAAATATCTTCCTTTCCCTTAGTGCAGTCCTCCTTCATTTACCTCATCCTTCCATTTTGCTTTTAAATGTCCTTATTTCTTCTGAGAAATCCTCACTTCCTGTTCTTCTGTCTGTAACTCCACACCGTAATGCAAGGCTTTCTCCCTGGTGTGGAGTGTCGTGCTCGCCCCCTCCTTTGGACTGCAGGAGAGTCAGGACGCTCTCTACGTTGCAGATAGAGAAAGGAGCTGTGTGTTAGTGGGCGTCCTGACTCTCCTGTAGTCCAAGGGAGGGGGCGAGCACGACACTCCACACCAGGGAGAAAGCCTTGCATTACTGTGTGGAGTTACAGACAGAAGAACAGGAAGTGAGGATTTCTCAGAAGAAATAAGGACATTTAAAAGCAAAGTGGAAGGATGAGGTAAGTGAAGGAGGACTGCACTAAGGTAAAGGAAGCTATTTAGGGATTTTTTTTTTTTTTTTTTTTTTTTACAATGCAATGTAGTGCATCGCAACACTGGGAAAATTGGTACAACTTTCGTGTGTGTGTGTATTAGAGCTGCACGATTAATCGCGAAAAGATGGCAATCTCGATTCACACAAGATTTGCTGCGGCTTTTAAAATGTAACGTAAACAGTCCGTCAAATTTATATATACTGTATTTAAGCACATAAGCTCCAGTTTTGTGTTGAAAATAACTTTAAATAAATACATTTTTGAGAATCGTGATCTTCATTCTATGCAAAAGAATCTCGATTCTCATTTTTTCCAGAAATCGTGCAGCTCTAGTGTGTGTGTGTGTGTGTGTGTATGTATGTATGTATGTATGTATGTATGTATGTATGTGTATATATATATATTATCTATATCTCCCAAGAGACTGGATTAATGCAATGAGTAATAAGCTTGTATATTCAGTAATGGTCTAATTCACTCTGCTGCTGTATGTTTTGGGACTGTAAAGCTGAACCCATGCAGAATTTGGCGGCTATTGCCAGTGTTCTGTCGAAGTTCCCGGCTGCAACTGCGCATGCGCCGCAGAACAGCCGAGTTTACAATCAGCTGTTTTCCCGCGTGGTCGAGGCACGTTCATGTAGGAGAGGGGCGGATATTTACATGAAGAGGTCGGATCTTTCAATAATGGCCAGGGCTGGGGGGCGGAAGTGTTATCTATGGCCAAATCTGCAAAATAAACGGACATTTTTTTTAAGCGTCGGTTCCTATCTGTCAAGTTATATTGCTCAGGAGAGGTTGTAAAACGTCCCGTGTACATGAAGCCTAAGCTGCACCTGTGCTTCTGCTTCCTCACATTGATAAATGGTGAGATCATCTAGGCGGGTGTATAAAGATGGGTATAAAGATGCCTGTGATTTTTAGGTTGTGTATCTGTCATTCTTTTAAAGCAAGTTGTTGACCTTGTAAAAGTGTTGGTTGCCTGTCTGCTTTGTTGCTCCAGGTCAGAACTCCTAATTTGCATGCTTAATCTGGTGCAATGACTACCAAGCATCTCGCAGTGTCAGTAGGGTGGTAAAATGGATCCTCTGAGTCGGGGGGTCTCCAAACTTTTCAAGCAAAGAGCCAGTCTACTGTACTTCAGACCTTAGGGGGGCTGAATTGTGTCCAGTGAGGGTAGAAAATGCCCTGGACCCAGCATTGGTGATGCACACCGGTGCTGCAGAGGTGCCTGCGGTTTCATGTAGTTGATGGTGAAGGATAGGTCGGCGTGATTAAGAGTGGTGAGCATTAGATTTATATAATACACTAAAAGACGCATATTTCATGGCTAATATACCACTTCTCCAGTTAGTTATATATAATTTCCGATCCTCCTTGTCTGGGGTGCCCCGCCAGCGCTCCTGGCTCCTCTTCATCGGTGCCCCCATCGAAAGCCGCTTACCCTGAGGGCACCCATGCGGGCATGCTCACGAGTCCGGCTTCTGCGTCCATTGACACGGACTGCGCTCATAGCCAGTATCTGAGTACTGAGCCATCAAGCACGTATGGCGACATTCCTGGATCAGCACCTATAGTGACATTATTGGTCTTGATAACTTTGTGATTTGGGTACATTACATTTAGGAAATGCTACTCTGGGAAATCTGTAAACTGAGATATGCAGAAGATATCTTTTAATTGCTCGTTAAATCTATTTATAGGCTAATGATGGAGTCATTTTCATAGTCTTGAACATAATTCACCTACATTCCTCTCCCATAAAGAATTAAAGTATATGTGATAGATTTATAGTGCTCACATGCCATTTTCCACTTGGTGTAACCAGAATTTCTTGATTGATGGGCGCTAATCTTCTTTTTTTTTTTCTTTATCTTTTTCAGGTGGCAGCAGCACAGGATGCAAGTCCTCCTCCTCTGTGTGTCTGGCTGCCCCTTTTGCCTTTGTCCCCACTGAGGCAAGCATGTCGAGCCAGCACAGCCACGCTCCTTTCTCCGGCCTCCAATCATCAATGGCTGATCATCAGCAGGTAAACCCTCACATACCTTTCCATGCTCTCTCCTTGTGTGTTTATAATAAAGATGTTAAAAGTATATTTTTAGTGGTTTTAAAGGTTCAGGTTTTTTCCATCTTAATGCATTCTATGCGTTAGGGTGAAAAAACCTGGCAATGCCGGGGGCCCCCCCAGCCCCTGTTAAACTTACCTGAGCCCGTTCACTTGCTCGGCTTGTCCCCGGCGTCCTCTTCTTCACGGCGTCCTCTTCTTCACGGCGTCCTCTTCTTCACGGCGTCCTCTTCTTCACGGCGTCCTCTTCTTCACGGCGTCCTCTTCTTCACGGCGTCCTCTTCTTCACGGCGTCCTCTTCTTCACGGCGTCCTCTTCTTCACGGCGTCCTCTTCTTCACGGCGTCCTCTTCTTCACGGCGTCCTCTTCTTCACGGCGTCCTCTTCTTCACGGCGTCCTCTTCTTCACGGCGTCCTCTTCTTCACGGCGTCCTCTTCTTCACGGCGTCCTCTTCTTCACGGCGTCCTCTTCTTCACGGCGTCCTCTTCTTCACGGCGTCCTCTTCTTCACGGCGTCCTCTTCTTCACGGCGTCCTCTTCACCACGGCGTCCTCTACTCCACGGTGTCTCGATTAATTGGATAGATTGCAGCGCAGCCATTGGCTCGCACTGCTGTCAATCAAATCCAATGACGCGGCCACCGCCGGTGGGACCGAGACATGCACTCTGTGTCTATGGACGCAGCGTGTATGAGATGGGAGCGCGCCCGCAAGGTAACCCATTCGGGAGAGAGCTTCCCAAGGGGGTTGGCTATTCCGAGAGAGCCGTCAAGGACCCTAGAAGAGGAGTATCAGGGCCACTCTGTGCAAAACAAACTGCGCAATGAAGGTAAGTATGATATGTATGTATGTATTTTATTTTTAAGCTTTACAACCCCTTTTAAGGGGGGGCCTTGCACACAAGCTCATGGAGTGCATCAAAACCCTCCTCTGAAGAGCGATCTGGCTTTTCAGTGTTGATACGTCTTCTCACTGCCTTTTTTAACCCCAATTTTGTCAAACAAGCGTGCTGCAACCATGTGCATTGCCTGTGGTTGCTGGACGTTTGCAGCACTTCCCCATTCACTTGAAAGGGCTGCGTTTGGATGGACTTGCTGATCGCAACAGGGGAGATAGTTTTTGCTGCAGGCACGTAGCACAGCATTGTTATCATGGCATGTTGAAACCCATGTCCTGTAGTGCAGTGGTCCTCGCCCTCAGTCCTCAAGTACCCCCAACAGGCCATGTTTTGGAATCTTCCCTTAGATAAAACAGTTCTGATCAATACTATGTCATTGATATAAAGCAGCTGTGTAAAGGAAACCCTGAAAACATGGACCGTTGGGGGGGGGGGGGGGGGGGGGTAGTTGAAGACTGAGGTTGAGAACCACTGCTGTAGTGCACCAGGAAAACAGGAAGAGTTCAGGTCTATGTGGTCAGCATTATGAAGTGCAAAGTCAGCTGATTTAGGTCAGGATCACACTATTGCAGGTAAGGGGATTGCACCTGTTCATGCAGCCAAAACATACGTTTTGTAAAAACTCACGTGGCTGACATTAATCTTAATGGCACCCCTCCCTATGCATTTAAAAAGATGCAGCTCATTTTCAGGTGTATAAGCACCATTCGATTTTTACAACCGCTGCATTTTCTAATTGGAGCAGGAACCTTTTTCATCATACATAAAGCGCAGTCGCAGCAGCCCATCCTAATGTGGCTCGCAGAACCGCCATCATTTGAACCAGGCCTTATCTGTGTACATTTCTAGCCAGAGAAAGATGAAAGCCCTAGGAATGTCAGCGTCTCGGTGCTGCAATACAGATGTTGATTTAGACCAGCGTTTGGTAAAGTGAGGTACAGCACAGGGCATGTCGTCTGCAGGATAACCTTGTGTTTGATCACACAAGGCGCAGATGGAACTTGGATAATGGTGGTCGTGTTTCTAGGGTGGTGTGTGTTTTTAGTGAACATTATGGAAATGATTGTGATGTGTTTGGATGTTGGCAGTGTAGTGGGTAGGACCATTTTTAATTAGGGAATCGCTTTTATAGAAAGAACACCTAGTAAGATCGCTGCCGCTTTCTTCTCTCATTGGTGTGTAATAATTACTTTGCTCCTTTTTACTGGGTGGATTGGATTTAAATCGGGTCTATTTAAATTACTAGCAAATAGGCTTTGATTTAAATCCACATTTTTAAAGGGCAACAGTCATCTCTGTTTCGCAGAGGCTCCTCCTCTGACCTGCTGTTGACTCACCTGACAGTCTCATTTACATTAATGGGACGGCTGGTGATGCGGCAGTGACACAGGGTGAGGGATGTGGTGGAAGCAGGTGAGTGGGCGCCCGCCAACGGGCGGTGCCATGATGGATTTGAAATGACAGGTGCTCTTTATATGTAAGGGCTTGTTCTTACTTGTAGTTAGAATCTTTAATATTTGCAAACAAAATGAATTCCTATTAAGAATGATTAGCTGTCAGGTTGGTTAAATGGCAATATCGGAACCAATTCAATCATACAATTTGTAGTGTACTTAAATTTGCACTACAATGGGATAAAAGAATATTCCTGAACTTTGTTTTATCTCATAGTTACTGTGAACTTGTGTGAATGCTTTAGACTTCTTAAATCTAAACGCATTTTAGGGTGTGCCCCCAAATATGTTTTTGTAGTTTGCTGTAGACTTCTTTCACACTGAGGTGCTTTTCAGGTGCTTTCACGCTAATAACAGGACCTTAGGCCCCTTTCACACTGACGTTTTTCAGGCGGTACATCGCTAAAAATAGTGCCTAAATTCTGCCTGAAAAACTCCTGCCAGCCTTCTCAATGTGAAAGCCGGAGGGATCTCCTACAAGCAGCATCTTTGGAGCGGTGAGAGGAGCGGTATGTATACCGCTCATTACCGGCTCATTTAAAACAATGGGAAACCGCGGTAATACCGCCCGCAATGCGCCTCTGCAGAGGCGCATTGTGGGCTGTATTAACGTTTTTTTTGGCCGCTAGCGGGGGTTAATACCGCACCGCTAGCAGCCGAATCCTGCGGCAATTCCGACGGTATAGCGCCGCTATTTTTAGCGGTGCTATACCACCACCGCGCCTCCCGCCCCAGTGTGAAAGGGGCCTAAAGATCACGATAACCTATTTCTTTTAAAATCAATGAAAGCTTTCACACTAAGGCAGTGCATTGGCAGGGCAGTGATAAAATGGAAAGCTCTTCAAAAGCGCCTGAAAAGCTCTTCAAAAGTGCTCAGTGTTTTACTGTCAGTTTAGAAGTGCCTCAGTGTAAAAAGGGTCCCTAATGCAGTGCATTTTATCTCTTTGGGAGCTTGGATTCATTGAATGAGTTTACCAAAAATGTAAATATTGCCGAATATACAGCTTCATGCTACCTAACCAAGCTCCATTTCATGCTGAATAAACTAAATTATTGTATCTTAAATAGAATACTATGTTTAGATAGATTTTTACTCTAAAAGCATTGTATTAAAATTGCAAAACGAAAAATCTGTTTTATTTTTTAAATGATTTATATCCTCCATGCTCCTTTTAATTCCAAGTTAAAGCGGTGGTTCACCCTAAAAACGACTTCCCCCTATTACACTGCCCCCCCGCATTACAATACGATTATGCCTTTAATTTTTTTTTTTTTTTGCTGCTGTACATACCTGGGTACAGCTATTCACCCGTGTCCTCCGGGTTGCGAGTCCCGCGGGAGTGGGCGTTCCTAACATGGCGGTGATTGACGTTTTGACAAAAAAAAATGAGCTCCCCCCCGTCGCGTAAGCCGCGTCAGGACTGGCGAAAGGAGCCGAACGGCGATGCGCAGTATAGCGCCGACTCGCCGTTCGTGACGCTGCTTACGCGACGGGGGGAGCTCGTTTTTTAGTCAAAACGTCAATCACCGCCATGTTAGGAACGCCCACTCCCGCGGGACTCGCAACCCGGAGGACACGGGTGAATAGCTGTACCCAGGTATGTACAGCAGCAAAAAAAAAATTAAAGGCATAATCGTATTGTAATGCGGGGGGGCAGTGTAATAGGGGGAAGTCGTTTTTAGGGTGAACCACCGCTTTAAAGTAGATGTTTAGGCTGTACAATAACCCACCATGTGCAAATGCTGCCTCTCCAGTGTTTCCTGCAAACATTTTAAATTGCAAAGTAAATAACTTTTTTCCATATTTTTCTATGCACGACCATCTCTACAAGGCGCTGTATAGTCTGTAATGAGGTCCAACAAGGAAAGCGGAATCACAGGTGACATCACCTGCTGGCTTCCTATACTCTGAGCATTGTTGACAGAGAACAGAGTTCCCGCCCACCAGCCGCTTGTTTACACAGAATACCCAAAGCTTTGTGCTTATTTGGCCACCTAAAATCTTTTATTTATTTGCAATTACTGCTAAAATATGTGCAGGGCACTGGGGAGGCAGCATTTTAAAAAGTAGGGCATTGAATGGTCTAAACCGGGGATAAGCAATTAGCGGACCTCCAGCTGTTGCCAAACTACAAGTCCCATCATGCCTCTGCCTCTGGGTGTCATGCTTGATGCTGTCAGAGTCTCGCTATGCCTCATGGGACTTGTAGTTTGGCAACATCTGGAGGTCCGCTAATTGCATATCCCTGGCTAAACTTTCAAACGCTCAATAAACTGGTTTTGGAGGAGGATGGCATTACTAGAGGCCTACTGTTCATTTTGAAAGTGTTTCTAAAGGTGAGATTTTTTTTTTTTTTTTTACTTTTAATGCAATTGAATTGGGAGCATGGAGGAGCCGGATTTCCTGTTCGGCTTTTCTCCGCTCCTCTCGCGTGGCTGCGGGCGGAGCCGAGAGCGCAGTACGCTCGGCTCTAGGCTGTGTTTTTTTTTTTTTTTTTTCTGCAGTAAATGTAGACTCTTTCTTCAGGAATTATGAAATCTGATCACTGTTGTCTCTCTCTCAGGTCCTGCCAGACATGACAATTTTACAACGGCGGATTCCATTAACCTTCCGAGATTCAGCAGCTGCACCTCTACGGAAGCTTTCAGTGGACTTGATAAAGACTTACAAGCACATTAATGAGGTAAGTTTAGCTGATTTGTTATCACAAAATGAAGGTAGGTGGTTCTGGCTTATAACGGCCCCCCTCTGTGGTTCTTTTGTACCCACCTTTATTGATTTATCTGTCCTGTAAATCTGCACCTCATTTCCATTAATTATCCTGCCATAACAATGGTATTTAACATCAAAGTAGCGACGTAAATCCACGGTGGGCGGTTCAGGAGTGGTTAAAGATGCCATGGCGTGCAGCAATATTGCAGAGTTGTGCATGGTACTAAATTTCACAGGTGAGCTGTGCAGCACCCTTGATTCCAGTTCACAACATGTGAGAGTCTGTCACTCACCTAGAGCGGCATCACGTTGGCTTTACTGATCCAGATTTACCCTACCTGGCTGATGCCGCTGGAAATCACTGAAGTAGACACTAATCTTAATCTAATCTTCTGCGTCCCATGCTCAGCGGCTGGCCTGATGCATTCTGAACACAAGAAGTCGCCGCTCAGCATGGGTGCCATTCAGAAAATACTTCATTTTCTTTATTCTAAGTGTTTGGGCGAGGTGGAGTGTGACCTCACTACCCCACCTCATCCAGTCAGAGAACACTTTGCAGTCAGTTGGAAAATGCAAGGCATTCTCTGAATGGTGCCTGTGTCGAGCGGCCGACTTCCTGTATTCACAGTGCATCGGGCCGGCTGCTCAGCAGGAAACCTGGATCAAGTGGAAATCACTGACATAGCGGTGTGTCTACATTGGTGATTCCAGTGGCTTCGTCCTGTTATGGTATATATATTGCTTGATTGGTCCAACCTGGACCAATTTAACTGTAAAAATATATCATGTCTGGTAGTGATGCGCCGAAATTTCGGCAAGCCTGCGATTGCCGTGCTTGTGTGTTTTTCAATGGGGAGGTGCGTGTTGTTTTTTTTTTTTATTATTATTTTTATTATTTAACTGACCAAATATGCAGCAAGCAGGATTTTTAACACTGCTTCAAAAGGTGCAGATAATGGCGGATGACAAATTAATTAAAATACATGATATTAAAAAGTCAAATATAAAATATATTATGATTATTTTATATATATATATATATATATATATATATATATATATATATATATATATATATATATATATATTATATATTGATAATTTTTACTATTTTATATATGTGTGTGTATATAAATAAAATATATTAAAATGATAAAATAATATATAAATATATATAATATATAATTTTATATTCTATATATATATTTTTAAGCATGTTAATTTTGGTTTCAGCCAAGTGCATCCTGGAATTAATTGGGGTTGACATGGGTGATCAAGCTGCAGATTTGTTTGTTTAGTGACCTCAGAGGTTTTTCCACTGATGATGCACATTGTTATCAGAAACAATTAATTTGTTCTCTTTTGTTTTGAATAATTCCCCCTTTTCTATCTAGGTGGTGGTCATTTACTGGTACAATTTTGGAAGTTAAACATTACTTCTGTTTTTTTTGTTTTCCCCTTTTCCATTTGTGTTCTGTTTTAAATATTGATCTCTGCAGATGGTGCAATCAAATAGAGGAAGGCAGGGTTGGTTAAATTCAACTTAAACGCCTGTCAGCCCAATCTAGTAGCCAGCAATCCATCTTAAAAATGTATTTAGCAGAACACCTGTGTGATAAGGCTCTAATAAAAACGGCCATTTCCCATCTCGTGTATCGCATGTTATTTCTGGGAAAGTACCTTGAATTGTTTTTATTTGCTGGCCCAGGACTACAGCACAACAAAGCCTAGGCTTACATTGCTGCAAATTAGAAAGTGTTCAGCTGAACCCGCACGATTTCAACCCGGCAATGCAGTCTGACTTCAGGGGGGCGATATGACAGACATCTGTGCGGGTTCATGTACAGATGTCTATACAAACCCCTGAAGTTGCCCAAAAGCAGTACAGGAACTACTTTTGGGAATCTGTCAGCACCGCACTGATTAGGACGGTGCTATTGCCGGCAATAGCCACTGATTTGGTATGCGTTTTGACATGTCGCATCGCATGCAAAATGGGCTTAATGTGAAGCTAGGCTAAAGGTTGTTTTATGCCTGCCGCTATCAGTCCTAGCACTGTTGCAATCCTATTTATTTGTGGCCAGAAACCTTTCCTACTTACATTACTTTTAATGTACTTTTACATTACTATTAATGCTCCCACAGCTCAAGTCCATAGGAAATGGTTGGAGAGTTTGTGGTTTTGAGGCCAGTTTACACTAGAATGGGCACGTTCCCGTGCAGTCCCTCATGTTCTGGTGTTGACAGCCCATTCATTTGGGCTGAAAAACACACTGGAACGTGTAAAAAGTCATGCATGTACTTTCGCAAATTGCACCACACCAATCTGTATGGTACTGTGGTAATTAATTGGAACCCACACACCCAACTTTAATTATGAGCTTGGGCTGCGTGACTCCTGGATTTGTTGTGCCTGTTGATCAACATCCTACAACTGACATAACACTTGAATTTAATGCCCCCCTGAAGATGGCTGACTTTTAATACTTAATATGTTGTAAATTGCCAGGTTTATTATGCTAAGAAGAAGCGCCGTGCCCAACAAGTGCCACCTGAAGACTCTAGCACGAAGAAAGAAAGGAAAGTGTTCAACGATGGATTTGATGACGATAATTACGATTACATAGTGAAAAATGGGGAAAAGTGGATGGACAGATATGAAATAGATTCACTGATTGGGAAGGGATCGTTTGGACAGGTATGATGTGAGACGTCGCATTGAAATGTTTTAAACTGTTGTAAGTATGTATGTATGTATGTAGATATATATATATATATATATATATATATATATGCATGTATGTAGATAGATATGTATGTAGATAGATATATATATGTATGTAGATAGATAGATATATATATGTATGTAGATAGATATATATATGTATGTAGATAGATATATATATATATGTAGATAGATATATATATCTATGTATGTATGTAGATAGATATATATGTATGTAGATAGATATATATGTATGTATGTAGATATATATATGCATGTATGTAGATAGATATATATCTATCTACATACATACATATATATCTATCTACATACATATATATCTATCTACATACATACATAGATATATATATCTATCTACATATATATATATATCTATCTACATACATATATATATCTATCTACATACATATATATATCTATCTATCTACATACATATATATATCTATCTACATACATATCTATCTACATACATGCATATATATATCTATCTACATACATGCATATATATATCTATCTACATACATGCATATATATATCTATCTACATACATACATATAAATCTGCATATAGATCGGTCGATCTGCATATAGATCGGTCGATCTGCATATAGATCGGTCGATCTGCATATAGATCGGTCGATCTGCATATAGATCGGTCACGGTTGCACCTGCAGAGAGTTTGCAAAGTCTGTTCAGCTGTGATGTGATCTGTTGCTGCACTGACTAGATCAGGGGTGTCAAACTTGGATTCATTGCGAGCTGCGTCGGCAATGATGGTTGCCCTCAAAGTTGTACCTGTAAGACTCGATGTTAGATTAACTAGATGAAAGGGGTTGTAAAGGTTTGTTTTTTTATTTTCTAAATGGGTTCTTTTAAGCTCGTGCATTAATTCACTTACCTTTTGGTTTCCCTTCTAAATTTTTTTTTTCCTTTTGTCTGAATTTCTCACTTCCTGTTCCTCAGTAAGCTTGCCCCCATCATCTGAGCCGTTCTGGCAGGGGGTTAGTCAGCCAGAACAGTTTACTGAGGAGGAACAGGAAGTGAGAAATTCAGACAAAGGAAAAAAAAAAAAAACACTTAGAAGGGAAATCGAAGGATAAGATAGGTAAACCAACAATGCACTAGCTTAAAGGAACCTATTTAGAAAATAACCTTTACAACCCCTTTAAATGTTGAGAGTCCTTTACATCACAGTGCACCGCCCTTACCTTGTGCTGCCTCTGAGTAGACGTGAGGGGCGGAGCTGGGAAGCGGAACGTGCAAGGTCTGGCCGTGGAGGACTAAGGTCGGGGGCTGTAGCTGCACAGAGAGAGTGCAAGATCTGTAGAAAGAGTTGTGTTCCTTTCTGCTGACTAAGACAAGGTGTGTGTGTGTGGAGACTAGAGGGGGGCACGTAGCTGCAGTAGAGGTGCGAGGGCCGCAAATGGCCTGGCAAGGCCGCGTGTTTGAGGTTTGATCTTTCTTTTGGAGACTTTGGTCTGGGAGGCTACCTCATCTACTGGCTGGTCTTTGGACTACCCATTAACACTTGACGCCCTTCTTAAATATTTTTTTTTTGTTTTCATGCATGTACGGCTTTCATTTAAATACATTAAAAGTGCCAATTATTTTTTTTACGATTTATACAGCCCCCGATTGATACTGATTGGCTGTAGTAACAGTAGAATTTTTAAGCAGCATTGTTCTGCATGTTTCTCAGAATATTGCGTTGCCTCTAACAGGTTGTTATTTGTATTATCTTTTAGGTGGTGAAGGCGTATGATCACCATGATCAAGAATGGGTAGCCATTAAAATCATCAAAAACAAGAAAGCATTTTTGAACCAGGCCCAAATAGAGCTGAGACTTCTTGAGCTTATGAACAAGCATGACACAGAAATGAAGTATTATATTGGTAAGTAATGAACCTGGCAGAGTTTAATTTTAAGCTGCCTTCAGATTTGGAGAAGCCGCTTAGAAACTTACTTAAATCCACCTAGCGTATAAAAAAAATAGCTTTAGTACACACTGGTATAAAGAGCAGGCATTTGAGATGTGTTTGACAGGCATTAAAAACGGTCCCTCAAATGCCTATGCAAGGTAATAGACAGCACATTGTGCCGTTCACACTAAGCGGTTCAAAATTGAAGTCTCATGTCGAGTCAGGAGGCGTTTGAAGTCTTTTAGTCCTTTCATTCAAGTCTATGGTGACGCTCCGCAAACGCCATGGCAGACGATATTGGTGTGGTCGTGGCGCATTAAAATAGGTCACTTTTCATTGTGGAGCAGTTTTAACGCTACGAAACCGCGCATGGGGCGTTTGTAAAATGCCCAATTCTAAAGGTCATTGATGCCTGTCTGAATCCCATACTAACGCCATACCAAACGCTTTAGGAGCATTTGTTGAGCGTCAGTAATTTAGTCAAGTGTGAACAAGCCCTTAATTTAAAAAAATGTTTTAAGTACTTATTGTTTTCTGTAAACAAGGGTTTTCTAGTTTCATTGAGGGTTTGGGCAGAAGGTCTAACCCTCTCTTAGGCTGAATTCACACCTATGGAATTTTTAGTGCATTTTGCAGATTTGCACTACAGAACGTGTTCCGCGTGAAACCATGGTAAATGGACTGTAGTGCAAATCTGCAAAATGCACTAAAAAATGCCTAGGTGTGAATCCAGCCTTATCACCTTTTTCAAAACTAAAGCAAAATTTGTTTTAATTAGAGATTAATTTTAATTTGGGAGATCGTCTTGGCCTAAGTTCACACACGAATTGCACCACATTCCCGTGCAAATCACATGCAATGTCTGCAGTGTGATTTGAGCCATTCATTTTGTATGGCTTAAATCGCACCACAATAATACAGGAACCTTTTTTTTTCTAAAGTGGAGGTTCACCCTAAAAACTAATTTTTAACATTAGACTAAGCATAGTAAGGGCATTTAGTTTCGGCAGGTCTTTTTTTTTTTTTTTTCGTCGTACATACCTTTATATTCTGATTTGGTCCAGGGCTTCCGCGTTCTGATGACTCTGGGACTGGGCTTTCCTATCCCTGCCTCAGGGTTCCGATGACTGCGCGTTCCTATCCTTCCGTTCGATGATTGACGGCTTGTGAAACAGGTGACCTGTCGCACAACGCTCGTCACCAGATTTCCGGAAATAGCCGAGCTGCGAGTCGGCACTATACGGCGCCCGCCATGTAGAGCTGACTGCGCAGGGGCCGTATAGTGCTGACTCGCAGCTCGGCTATTTCCCGACATCTGGTGACGCGCGTTGTGCGACAGGTCACCTGTTTCACAAGCCGTCAATCATCGAACCGAAGGATAGGAACGCCCAGTCCCGCAGTCATCTGAACCCGGAAGCCCTGGACAAAAACAGAATATAAAGGTATGTACGGAGAAAAAAAAATAATTACCTGCCGAAAGTAAATGCCCTTACTATGCTGGCTGAGCTAGATTTAATGTTAAACATTTTTTGGGGTGAACCCCCGCTTTACGCTAGAATGGGATTGCATAAGTGTTCATCCCCATGCAATCCGATTCGGGCAAACTCGCTGCGTTTTTGCAACCTGTGTTTTGGAGTGTCGTTAACACTTTGACACCCACAGCAGATCATATTATGCGATTTGCTGTGCGATAAGGGGAAATTAAGGAGTCTTGTGCGTTTCCTACATTAGTGTGAATCGGGGCTGAGGGGTTATACACCATGTTACATTGTACATTTTCTGGTTCCCAGTCGGTGTACAGAAGATAAGGTCTCAGGGGCCTCATGTCCATTGTGTTTGAAGATCTTCACTGATACTTTGTTTCCCCAAAAATTAACCCGGGTCTTATATTAATTTTGGCAACAAAAGACACAGTAGGGCTTATTTTCGGGGTAGGTTTTGCCATGTAATGTGATGTCTCCTCCTCTCCCTGCCTGTCAGGAATCGCCACTGTGAACAGAGTTAAAATGCTTGTAAAATCCTCTGATCCACTCTATTATATAATGTACGATTGTGCCAAATACCTATATAGCGCCGCTCTGCACTTCTCTGACTCGTCAGAGGTCTCTTCCCCGCAATTTTTATTACAGAAACACACACATTGTACATTATATACTACTGTAATAGAGTGGATTATAGGATTTTACAAGCATTTTAAACTAGGGCTTATTTTCAGGGTAAGGCTTATATTGCAGCCCTCCTGGAATATAACGCTAGGTCTTATTTTCAGGGTAGGTCTTCTTTTCAGGGAAACATGGTATTTGTTGCTTTAAAACTTTTAATTTGCTTAGATGTAGTGTATGCAAGTACTGGACTGGTTGTAATTTATTTTTTTTTCCTTTTTTTTGTCTTGCAGTGCATTTAAAGCGGCACTTTATGTTTCGGAACCATCTCTGTCTGGTGTTTGAACTGCTGTCCTACAATTTGTACGACCTTTTAAGAAACACAAACTTCCGCGGCGTTTCCCTGAACCTGACCCGCAAGTTTGCTCAGCAGCTGTGCACGGCTCTCTTGTTCTTGGCCACTCCCGAGCTCAGTATAATTCATTGTGACCTAAAACCAGAAAACATTCTCCTGTGTAACCCAAAGCGCAGTGCCATCAAGATTGTGGACTTTGGCAGCTCCTGTCAACTTGGGCAAAGGGTACGTTCATCCTAGGATCTGCGGTTTGCCCTTAAGAGTTTGGTGATGCCGTGTAAAAGGCTATGCCTTTTTTTTTTATTAGGGGGTGAATTGGGGTTTTTATTTTCATATATTTTTTATGGCTAGCATATCAAGGTGTTTGTTAGATTTTCTGGGAATTTATTGCAATTTACTCCTGGAGAAAAAAGCATCCCCGCCATTCCTTCCTCTTACCTGGTTGTTGCAAGGAATTTGGGACTGCAGGATATCAGAGGTCCAGCAAGTGAGCTCCAGCTTGACACCTTTCCTCACCGATGGAAGAAAAAGCAGGAAGTCTTTGAGCCAGTTTGTGTACACCCAATAAAAATTCAACACCTGTTGCTGGCGAAAGAAATAATCCCATTGGTTCATGCCCCTGTGTAATCTGTGGGTCGGTGCAGCTCACCAATCTGCCTTCAGCTTTCCTGTCTCCGTCTGCATCACCAAGGAAGTAGGGATTGAAATTGCAGCCTGGTTGCTTATTAAGCTTTGCCAGATCTGTGTGACAGGCAGAGTGGCCCCCCAGAATTCTGATGCATCAATTGATTTAAAGCAGAACTCCAACCGGGGCAATAGATAAATTGAAAAGTGCTTTCTTCTATTGGTGGCACCGAAAGGGAAAATGTTGGTCCCAAAACCACAAATTCAGGATGCACACGGCCGAAACCGATTTGGTTTAAAAAATAAAATATATAATTGTTATATTTGCCTTTTTTAAATGTCACGAATTTGCAGTGGAACCTCGGATTACGAGCATAATCCGTTCCAGGAGAACGCTTGATTCCAAAGCGCTAGTAATCCAAAGCACTTGCATATCAAAGCGAGTTTCCCCATAGAAGTCAATGGAAACAAAAATAACTTGTTTTGCTTTGACTTCTATGGCATGTAATACTGCATGTGGCCAGAGGTGGAGGGCGCTGGAGAGCCTCGGGAAACCTTGGCTGAACTCAAAAAGGCTCGGGAACTGAGTATTTCCGATCGACTCTGGCCAAATGCGGTACTCCACAACGCTGTGGCTCGAATCCTGCTTGTTTTGCAAAACACTCGCAAACCAAGTCAGGATTTAAAAAAAAAAAAATTGCTTGTGTTGCAAAACGTTCGATCACTGTGTTTATCCGAGGTTTTACTGTAAATGAATATTAATTTGCCAGCCATTATCGGCACCTTTTTGAAGAGGAGTTAAAAATCCAACTTGCTGCATTTTTGGTGCATAATTGGCAAACCGCACCAAAAACGCATGAAATGCATTGAAAACACAGCAAGAACGTATCACAAAATGGACCTAGGTTACGTTTTTTTTAATGCATTTTATGAGTCACATGACTTATGAAAAACACCATAAGCAAGGTTAAATCGCATGCGTTTTTGGCAGCTGTTATTGCCATTTTTATTTCCTTTTGGCACAACGCTAAAAAACCCAAAGCTTTATTCAACTTGTTTCCTTATTGTTTTTGGGACCGGGCATGATTGTTTTCTTCCTGTAGAGAAAATGCTCCTGGTTGCGTTTTTCTTTTTCTCTCTAGTAGTTTGCAGCAGAGCGCTGACATACTGCCATCTGTGGGTGGGATCTCCAAACAGCACCTGGTCATGATCCACCCACAAAATGACATCAGCCTTGAGCACCAATCGTATGCCCACTACATCAGTGAATTCACAAGGTATCATGGAAAATGTAGTTCTACTTTCCTCCAATCGGCTCACATCGGATGTGATGCCCACCCAGCCTGCTTTCACACTATTACTGGCGCTTGGGCACTGTAATCTTTGCACAAGAAAAAAAATCGAAGTTGGGGCCTTATGCTTGAAAACAGTTTTTATTGCCTTTAAACAATGGGAGCGAAAGCTGAAAAGTGATCAAGATCCTAAAGTTTAGCTTTAAAGGTAAACGTTTTTAATGCATAGGATGCATTAAAGCAGAGGTTAACCCTAAAAACATGTATATACAACATTACATTCTGCATACTTCCAACATTTACAGTATGCTTTTTTTTTTTTGCTGTACATATACCGTATTATTGCTATTTTCCACCCGGCTTCCGGGTGCTCACTTACGCGGGGTAGGCGTTCCTATGCAGAGGCGCAGTCTCATGTGGGACTTCGCCCAGATGATTGACGTCTTGAGAAAACCCCCCCCCCCCCCCCCCCCCGGCAGATAAGGCGCGTCACGAGTTTCCGAAAATAGCCGAACTGCGAGTCGGCTCTATAAGGCGCTATACGGCGTAGGAACGCCTACTCCCGCGGGAGTGTGCACCCGGAAGCCGGGTGGAAAATAGCAATATTTTATGTACAGCAAAAAACAAACCGCATACTGTAAATGTTGGAAGTATGCAGAATGTTTTTAGGGTGAACCTCTGCTTTAAGGTGAGAAAACTTCAGGCAATACCGGCCCCCCGTTATACTTACCTGGCCCCTCGAAAGTCCCGCGCTCAACCCCGAAATCCTCTTGGCCGCTCAGCCTGGCCGTTGATTGGTTAGAGCGGATGGATTGAAAGCGCAGCCATTGGCTGGCGCTGCTGTCAATCGCATCCATCGACGTGGGGGCCGAGTGATACAGTGAGCGCTGTAGCCGCTCGCTGTATCACGGGAGCGCGCCCGCAAGGACTCCACACCATGCGAGCTCACTCGCATGAATGTGTGGAGTTCTTGCGGGGAGGACCAGAGACAGGCGCAAAGGGACCCCAGAAGATGAGGATCAGGCACACTCTGTGCAAAGCGAGCCACACAGTGGAGGTAAGTATAACATGTTGTGTTTTTTAAAACAAATCTTTACAACCGCTTTAAGTAACATTTGTAGAGATGATTCATTCTTTGCTACCATTAGGTATGTATGAAGTCACTCGTGAGCATATTAAGACAGAGGAGCGATGATCCATACAGCAGGGACAGGCAACCTTGGCACTCCAGCTGTTGTGGAACTAAAGTCCCATTAGGCATTGCAAGACTGACGGCCACACTGATGACTTGCAGAGGCATGATGGGATTTGTAGTTTGACCACAGAGGAGCAGAGGTTGCCTATCCCTGATGTACTATGTGCCATTGGAGTCAGTTAAATGTCAACTATGAGTTGAATCAACAGATTTGTTTTGCTTTGACCCCCTGTACTTCCTCCTCCTTCTTATTTTTTTTTTGGAGGGGTGGATTACTACATTAATAAAAGGGGCTTGACCAATTACACATTATAGTTATCTCCACATCTGCTGCCAACCAAGCAGCCCGCCAAAAAGATGGGTTGGGAAATTCTAGTGCCAGAGTTGTAGTTTGTCCCAACCACTAACGAAGTCCCTAACTTTTGCTGCACAGCTTGGTCTGCTTGCAAGTGTGGAGAAATCTATTAGTGAATCACTTAAAACAACGAGGACTATCATGTCTTAACCTTGATCCATTTTTTACACTATGTTTTTTTATTTATTTATTTGAGACCCCTGAAAGAAAGGGTATTGCAACAATGGTTTAATCATTTGTATGACTTTATTAATCCCCAAACTTATTATTTTAAAGATCTACCAGTATATTCAGAGTCGTTTTTACCGATCGCCTGAGGTGCTGCTGGGAATGCCGTACGACTTGGCGATAGACATGTGGTCATTAGGGTGTATATTGGTGGAAATGCACACTGGAGAGCCTTTATTCAGTGGATCTAATGAGGTAAGCAATGCCAAAGGTATTCTATTTTTTTTTTTTTTTTTTTTTTTTTTAATAACTCGGCAGTTTGTTGTTTTTATTTTGTGATGTTTTTAATCATAATCATGATGTTCATAAAGGGTGATGTTAAAGTGGATGTAACCCAAAAAAAAAAAAAAACTTGTCTCGATTTTGGTAGTTTGAACATTTCACATGAATGTGAAAAATGTGAGTTTATTTTATTGCGAAGTGGATTCCTACCTGTTTACGACCTTGCTACTTTGAAATCGTGTTACTTTCGAGTGAAGTAGCACAATTTCAAAGTACCATCAATGTGAACCAGGTAGAGCTGCACGATTCTGGCTAAAAATGAGAATCAGGTTTTTTTTGCTTAGAATGAAGATCACGATTCTCACAGCGTAAAATCTTTTACATTTTTACAAAAATGGGCTAACTATACTGTCTAGTTTTTTTTTTTGGTGCAAATACAGTGCCAAAGATCGTGAAACCCTGTGTCAAGATGCAACGGGATAAAGATTGCGATAACGATTCTTGACGATTAATTGTGCAGCTCTAGAACCAGGTCTAGCCCTGGTTCACATTGATGGTACTTTGAAATCCCACTTCTTCACTTTTAGTGGGATTTAAAAGTAGCAAGGTCAGTGCAATTTCAGGTGCTACTTGTTGGACATCTGTGTGGCTTCATGCATAGATATCTATTGAAGTTGCACCTGAAATCGGAAAAAGTAGTGCAGGAACTACTTTTGCAAATCGGTGCGGTGCTGCAAAATTGGTGTCTCACCGATTGGAACAGTGCCATTGCCTCCAATAGGCTGCTACTTGTCATGCGATTTGATCTCTCAAATTGCGGGACAAATCGCTCCAATGTGAACTTAACCTAAGATACCTTTTTTTTTTATGCAATAAATAAATATTCTAATCTGTTTACTTATGAACTCAGGTGGACCAGATGAACAAGATAGTGGAGGTCCTCGGAACTCCCCCAACCCACATGTTGGATCAGGCCCCAAAAGCAAGAAAATACTTTGACAAACTTCCTGAAGGTTCATGGACTGTAAAGAAAAATAAAGATATCAAAAAGGTATGTTCCGATCTTTGTCTTTTTGCTTTCAGAATAAAAATACATTTTTTTTGTGAAGCTGTAGTTTTTGTATGATGCAATTATTTGTCAAGAATGTTGACTGGTGAAATTGTTTCAACAATACAATAAAAATCAGATGATGATCTTCTACACTACCTGGATTACTACCAATGTTTGCTGTTTTGTTGTTCCAAAATTAATTTTGTTTTGCCAATAAACAATTCCATGTACACTGTAATTGTTTAGGCTGCCCTCATACAAGGGTGAGGGCATCATTGGACTGGCCTTGGATAACCCTTTTTTAAGTCATTTTCAATCATGTGACTCAGCAGCAACTGTGTGGGCATTACCAGAGCTTCCATTTTTTAGAAAGCCATGTAGGGCACCATGTCAGCCCCTCCCACCAGAAATGATCTGCCTGCATTGTATAGGGAAGTACAGACCTCTAGTGGTGACTTTGCTAGATTTTATATGGAGGGGGGGAGGGGGGGTTTAAAACCAGGGAAGGCAATATAAGCGGATTCAATTTCAACTTTTAAAGACCATTAGTGAGTAGCAGTCCTTTTAAACACATATTTTCAATGCCAAGGAAAGGAGCGATCCTTTTCTGCCCCTATTAATTTGGCATCTCACAGTAAGCTCAACCCCAACGACAAATCTTTTTTGGCTTTTATTTGTGGTCTGTGTTTCGAGTGGGGGAATTTTCTCTTGATTTCTATTAGACAGGTATTGATTAGGAAATTTCACTAGTGCAGATGCAGGAAACCCTTCCAGTAAATAGAAGGGTTTAAACCTCAGTTGTTGACCACTTTCCTGTAATGACCTCCCCCCAAATCTCTGACTAAAGGGAAATATTCAGATTCAATCTCCTTTTTTTAAATACCCCCTTTTTGCCAGTGGAAGATGTCCCCTTAGGGCAGGGGTGCCCAACCAGTGGCCGGGGGGCCACAGTTGGCCCGTGGAGCCCTCCGATGTGGCCCGCGACCTCCTGCTCTGGGATGGCTGGTTGGCAAGCCCAGATTGCAGGTTGCCGATCTGCCATCCGAGAGCATCAGTGTTGTAAATGAACCCGGCGGTATAGGAAACAAGCGACTTTTCAGAAAGTGCACCATACCTCCAGGATATAGACGTCTATGGCAAAGTACAGCTAACCGGCGGGAAAACCACAGGTACACTGCGCCGCAATAGACTGCAGACCATCAGTGTAAAAGCAGCCTTAGGGCCCTTTCACATGATTGGTCCAACCCAATCGGACCCTCTAATCACCTCTATTGAGCGGTAGGTGATTAGAGGGTCCATTTACACCTGCCTACCTCCTTTCCGATCTGCTAAAAAAACAGAAGAGGATCTGCCCCCTTCTATCTAATTGGATCATAGGGCCCATAGAGTAGATTGGGCTGTGTCTGCTTTACATATGCAGACTGGACACAGACCTTTCAACTGCCCACTCCGCTCATTGTGGCCCGCGACTGGTCGCTTAAGTGGCCCTCGGCCTTCAAAAGGTTGGGCACCCCTGCCTTAGGGGGATCTAACACGGTGGGGGGGGAATGGAATGGACTGGACTAGACTCCCATCACATGATCGGGAACCCCTTCCTACTGGTTCCTGATCTTCAATGTGTGACAGGCAGCTGTTGGTGAAACCATGGTCACAGTGCTTTCAGCCAAACGTATATGGTCAGTACACACCACGACATAATACCTACCTTGCAAGATGTCACTTATATGCATATGGTTACCTTCCTAAAACTGGATGGGCCCTGTGGTGTGTTGAACATTTTCATTTTGGACACATATGGCCTTTTGAAGGTCCAGTTTAATTTACAAGAGCGCAGATTTTTTTTTTGTTGGCAGTAACTGGTAAGGATGAGCTCAGGTGTGTTCCAGCTCGCCAGGTAGCTGACACTGCGCAGCACTAACCACAGGCAGTGAGACATTTCCCGATCTCTGCAGCTGAAGATCTGGAATTGTCTCGCTGTCTGTGATTAGCGCTGAGCAATGACGGCTTCCTGGCG
Organism: Rana temporaria; assembly: GCF_905171775.1. Lineage (NCBI taxonomy): Eukaryota > Metazoa > Chordata > Amphibia > Anura > Ranidae > Rana > Rana temporaria. The sequence goes on from NC_053498.1 coordinate 10,793,500, forward strand.
AGATCGAGCATGTGGGGTTTCGGATATATCCGAGCCCATCCTTACTAACTGGTTACTTTACTAGCAGAGAAAGCACAGTGCCAGGCAGATTGGTGTGCGTCTTTTTGATCGTTTATCTTCCACTGATGTTTGTTCATTGTATGTTCTCCATTTAGGACTACAAAGTACCGGGGACTCGGAGACTTCATGAAGTTCTGGGCGTGGAGACTGGTGGCCCTGGAGGGCGCCGGGCCGGTGAACAGGGACATTCTCCATCCGACTATCTCAAATTTAAAGATTTAATTCTGCGGATGTTGGATTATGACCCCAAAACTAGAATTACCCCTTTCTATGCTCTCCAGCACAATTTCTTCAAGAAAACGACGGATGAAGGGACAAACACAAGTAACAGTAACTCTACAAGCCCTGCAATGGACCATAGTCACTCAACCAGTACAACCAGTTCCGTGTCCAGCTCAGGTGAGGGGTCATATACAACAGATGACGAATAAAAGATGACCTCTGGGCAGGAACGAGTGTACGCTTTTCTCCACGTGTATGTTGAGGGGGGCGTTTTTTTGCCTCCCCTGAAAAGGAGCAAAGCTCTGTGAGAAGGGGGCTTCGTGACTGCACATGAGAGCATATTAACCAGCTTTACATTGGTCCTTTATTCAACATTCATACTTGCTTCATAGTATTGAGATGGGTAGCTAGGGACATTGAAGAATTGTTATATTTACTAGATTGCGTGTCTCCCTGCTTACAGATCATGTGACCCTAAAGGCACAACCTACTGGTGATTACCTGAGAAAGTAGTATTGGCTTAACACTGTTTCCATCAATTTTTTTCTAATTTGCATTTTTGGCACCCCTCAACCACTGCCCTTTTAGCTGAGAAAGCAGCAGCCTGGGGTGTGCTTATGCGGTGGCAGAAATTATAACCCATTGCGCTCGGTGGGTATTACCACCCACCAAAGGCGACACGTTTAAGTGAATAGAGCTGCACTGCAACAGCACACAACATACGCGATTGTGGTATTTAGGGTGTTAAAACGGGCAGTGAGGAGGCAATACTCCTCACCACCTGTCAAATGCTCTTTGAGGGGCCATCTGAATGCAGATCGCTCTTCAGGGGGGGAAACAGGTGTAAACAAGGCCTAGGGCTCTAAAGACACCTATGTATTTTACTGCAGTGGGTTGTGCTTTTTGCATGCTTTCTTGCTGTCCTTGTGTATCGCACTTCTTCTTTTTTTTTTTTTTTTTTTTTTTCTGAAACCAGACAAAGGGCCCATACACACTATTAGATTTTCTGCAGATTTGTCTTCAGAATTGCCCAAACCATATAATATGAGGTCAAACCTTAAGTGATTCAATTTGTATGCAATCAGGCCGGCCCTTGCACTACATGGTTTTGGTAAATCTGAAGACAAAAATCTAATGGTGTGTATGGGGTTTAAAGGGGTTGTAAAGGTTAGTGTTTTTTTTTTTTTTTTTTTTACCTTAATGCATCCTATGCATTAAGGTGAAAAAAACCTGGCAATGATGGGCCCTGAAACTCTGTGGGCTCGTTCCCACGACAGTTTCCCCCCAGCTTGAGTCGGCTCGTTTTTTGGATATCGATAGCAGCGCAGGTATTGGCTCGCGCTGCTGTCAATTATATCCAATGGCGCGGCCGAGTGATACAGTGAGCGGCTATAGCCGCCGGCTGTATCACAGGAGCGCGCCCGCAAGAACTTTCCACCATGCTCGCTCGCATGAAGGTGGAAAGTTCTTGCAGAGGGGAGCCGAGACAGCCGCCGAGGGAACCCAGTAGACCAGGTTCAGGGCCACTCTGTGCAAAACGAGCTGCACAGTGGACAGGAGGGTGTATATGGACTTGTCTGCCTTCCACCATCTCTGATCCAGTCCACTTAAAAAAAATAAAGATTTTTTATTTATTTTTTGTCGGGTATAAAAGAGAGTAAACTTACTCCCATAGAGCAGAGCGGACTCATCCATGTTTGCAGATCAGAACCCGCTTTACTGTGAAGGGAGATATTGATTGCTACACTCTGGGGTTGATTTATCAAAGCTGGAGAGTGCAGAATCTGATGCATCTGTGCATGGTAGCCAATCTGCGTTCAACTTGTTCAAGTAAGCTATGACAATAAAACCTGGAAGCTGATTGGTTAACAGGCACAGCTGCAGCAGATTTTGCTGCTGTGCCAGAATTAGGCCCTCTTCACACGGGCGTGTCTGTGTACAGACTTCGCTTTTTCCAGCGGGGATTGCTCCGTTAGGCAGGTGGATGACTTTATCTGCTCACTGTGCAGAGACGGACCTGTCGGAGCTCCGCTCTCCTCTATGGGGGATTTGATGAAAACGGACCTCCTGTCTGTCTTCATTTGATCCGCCAGATGGATAGAAAATGGGGTTTCCATCCGTCTGAATTCAGCGGATCGGATATCGGCGGACATGTCACTGCTGACATGCGTCGCTCCATACACCTACACGGAGGGTTATTATTTTCCTAAAAAAAACTGACAGGCAGACTTGAAAGGTCCGCCCGTGTGAAAGGGGCCCTAAACTGCTCCAGACAGTGTGCTTGTCATGAAGAAGGCAAATTCCTCCTCATGGCAAATGGGTAGTGTTCCTCTGCTGTTTTTATGAGCAACATGTTTTTTCTGTATGTGTCCTAAAGTTTAAAACAAAAAGGCATATTCTAAATGTAATCCCGCCCAAAAACTGGTAAATCTGTTTGGAGAAATTGCAAGGTCTCCCCCAGACAAAACAAGCATATAACCCATGCCGTGTTGGTGCAGCAGGCCCACTGCAAGGAATCATTTATAAAATGATCCCAAAGTTGGGCTTTAATACGCTATAATCTATAACGACACATATGTGGGAGTCTGAGAGGGCTGCACACCCAAAAATGTGATATTTTTAAAAAGAGAGGAAGTTCCCCAGGGGGCTTTTTAGCAGCAATGAAGATTCAACGTTGGTAAAAAATCAAGATTTTTATTATCAAAGAGACAATGGGACATGGATCATATACAAAAATTATATCAAAATATAACCTCTGGTATTTGAGACGAGACGCAAATGGATTAAGAGTATCCATCAGACAGTGATTCCCTATTGGGTTGATGTCTAGTTTATCCGATGTATGGAAATGCCCCAATGCATTTCGACCCTCTGGGTCGTCTTCAGGGGGATTCTTGCATTTCTAAAAATACATCATTATACTAATATATTATACTATACATACACTTTTTTAAATAAAAGGTATATTTACTAGGACTGGTACTTCCAGCTTTATAGCCGTTAGAAATCTTTTTGAAGCCCGTTGCAGTGAGTTGTACCCAGCCTGTCTGCAGCTACTAACTGCAGGTGTGCCAACTTTCATTGAGGTTCTACTGATTGTGCCGCTACAGACACTGGCAACTTGCAATTGCTTATATATGGTTAGCTTTGAGACCCAAACTTCTCAACTGCAGTTCTGTTCCTAGCAACGAAATCAAGTGGAGCAAATCTCTGTAGATGCTGCAAAATCTTTTGTGTAATGTGGGGCTAGGTAGATTTATTAGGTGAACCTGCCTAGAAGAAGATGGTCAATGCAAAGTTTGGATCTAATTGGTAGCTTTAGGGAATCTTTAACTTTAATATCAGCCTTCCGATCCAAGATTCTTAGTGCAGTGGCTAAGTGGTTAGCACTTCTACCTAGCAGCACTAGGGTTATCTGTTCAAATCCCAACCACGGCACTACCTGCCTGGCGTTTGCATGGTATCCCTGTGCCTGCGTGGGTTTCCTTCAGGGACTCCTGTTTCCTCCCACCTTCTAAAGACATGTTGGTAGGTTAGTTGGCTCCTTTCTAAATTGGTGAGTGGATTATGCGAGTTGGAGGCCTTTTGATTGCCAGCTTCTTGAGGGCAGGGACTGATATGATGATTTTATTTTTAAGCTGAGCTGCAGTTATGATCCTAATTTCATACTTGCATTGGTCAGGGTCCTGCGCTGTGTGGCCGCTACACTGCCTACTGACCACAAGACTCGCTTACTTTACACCGCCACCATCTTCATGTCTGTCCCTCAGGAATGAGATTGCATAATGTACTTTTGATGCAAGTCAAGTCATGATCTGGAGTTCAGCTTTAAAGAGAACCATGTCACCTTGCACCTTCAGGGCAAAGTGCTGGTATCTGTGAAAAGCCTCAATTTGCTGTCTCTGAATTTATATATTGAATTTTTTATTATTTTTAAAGGAAACCAACCAGAGCTGGTTGTGGTTTTGGCCATGCCCAGATTTTTTTTTACAATCTTTGTACATTTTATGAAGCCATTCATATTTTTACCATTCTTCCTCAAAAATACTAAGATCTACTGTAATGTGGACCTATTGCCTTCCTTAGTATCTTATACAATTTCCTTTTCTCACCCAGTGCCTTCATTAAAGTGGTTGTAAAGGTTCCCGTTTAAAAAAAAAAAAAAAAAAAAATGTCATACTTGCCTCCACTGTGCAGTTAGTTTTGCACAGAGTGCCCCCGATCCTCCTGTTCTGGGGTCCCACAGCGGCTCTCGCTGCTCCTCCCCGCATTAGATAACCACCTCTGGAAAACTCTCTCCCAAGGGTGTTACCTTGCGGGTGCGCTCCCGTATCATACGCTCGGCGTCCATAGCCGCCGAGTGTTTGACTCTGCCCCGGCGCCCGCATCATTGGATTTGATTGACAGCAGCGGGAGCCAATGGCTGTGCTGCCATGAATCTATCCAACAAAGAGCCGAGAAGCCGCGGAGAGAGCGACGCGGCATCGCGCCCATGGAAATTTGGGGCTCAGGTAATTAAAACGAGGTGACTGGGGGGCCGGACACTGCAAGGTGTTTTTTCACCTTGACACATAAAATGCATTAAGGTGAAAAAACACAGGTTTACAACCCCTTTAAGCTGCCAAGAGAAGCAATGTATATTTCTGGTATAGCTGAGCTTATGACTCCCCCTTGCTTGGTAATTGGCTGCTCAGGAACCCGGCCTCACAAGGTCCAAGGTAGAAAGTCCAATCCCTGTTTAAGGTACAAGTGATGACCTGGAGCTTGCCAGAGGGTTTCTTCTCTTACTCCTGAAAGCGAAGCGTATTGGTGGGGGGAACAAAACAAGCTTGGAAGGCAGCTAAGTTTAGTCTTTTTAGCTTTTACCTTACGGAGGAGAGGCACACGTTCACTTGGATAGGAAAAGCAATTTCCGAAATCCCCGTACATGTTTTTTTTTTCTGCTTCCTGCATCAACACAATACAATGTGTCAATGGTTACTTCCTCCTTATTTCCTGTTTTGCTAGAAAGCATCTTTATTGGATGTTTACTTTGTGTGTAATCCCCAATCCTGCGTGGGAGGACATTCGTCATTCATTCCTACCTCCCTCCTTTTGTTGCCTTTATGTCTGAACAGAGTGAGTGCCTCAAACAAATCATACAGACCATCAATGAGGGTTATAAGAGTTGGATGTGTGTTTAAGCGGAGGTTCACCCTAAAACAAGTATATATACCGTCCAATCCAGCATACTGCCGACATGAACAGTATGCTGTTTTTTTTCCGATTGCATACCGTAGTATAGGTATTTCCCCCCCGGCTTCCGGGTAGTGAATCCCGCGGGAGTGGGCGTTCCTATTCAGAGACTAAGTGATTGACGTATGACAAAAGCTTCACCCCCGGCGCATAATGTGCGTCACCAGTTTCTGAAAAAAGCCGAACGTCGGTGCGCAGGCGCCGTATAGAGCCGACTCGCAGTTCGGCTTCTTTTGGAAACTGGTGACGCGCATTATGCGCCGTGGGTGAAGCTTTTGTCATTAGTCAATCACTCAGTCTCTGAATAGGAACGCCCACTCCCGCGGGATTCACTACCCGGAAGCCGGGGGGGGGGGGGAAATACCTATACTACGGTATGTAAACCGAAAAAAAAAAACGCATACTGTACATGTCAGCAGTATGCTGGATTGAATGGTATAGACTTGTTTTTAGGGTGAACCTCCACTTTAAGTACAGTAGCCCATAGGAAGCAGACATTTCTTGGCTGATCCGGCAGCAGTAATGTGATTTCTGGTTGCTATGGGATATTCCACTGTACACAGTTTTGTGAAGAGATTGCAGCAATCAAGAGTGTGTGTATATTCTGGAGTAAACATTTCAGTGTAACATCTGTTATTACACATCCCAGTGTTCTTAGTCTTTTTTTTACTGTGTAAAGCAAGGATATACACAGACCGAAAACCAGCTGGTTCAGCAGGAACTGGCCGACTTTTGGTCCATGTTTACTGCTGGCTGTTAAACGGAGAAGGTAGTCTAAAGACAGGTTTCTGTCTTAATGGTCATGTTGGGAAAACCAGCATTTGATCAGCACATGCAGCTAATGGCTGCCCGCTTTCTTCTGTGTATTCTGATTGGGAGGGAGGCCCCGCTTTTAAAATACAATAGCACCACAGGGGAGATCACATAGTTTGGTGTTTGATTGGGGCCTGTCGGTTCCCTTTTATTTATTTATTTTTTAACCTGCTGGTTGAACGAATAAAAACTGTATGTTTACCCAACTTGGGTTCTCTGCACTTTCAGGACTTGGATATGAATTGGCAGCCAATTGACTCTGGATTCTAGACTGTAATATGCACACAATATCATCTAGCATTTCACCTTTATCAGCAGAATATTTTCAAGCTGCTACTGTTGGCTGTAAAAGTGTAGTAAGCGGATAGGCCCGAAAAGGGGAACATTATGCGAGATCTTTAGTCTGCCTGCCAGGAGACTAAAGTCTAGTACACACCTGCTGGGTTGAACAAAATAAAACTGACCGCTCAGGTCGGAGCTGCTATACTAACAATCCAGTATTAGTACAGTAATCTTCTCCCCCACTGAGCTAGTGTGGGAGGAGATTACTAGAACACTCCTGTCAGCGCTCTCAGCCATTGGCGGAGAGCGCTGGTCTTCCGCTGGTTTTCAAGCATGCTTGTCTGACAGTAGCTGGCTGAACGGTTGGCTTGTGTCAGACCAGCGGTGATGCACATAAGCTAAGTATCAGATGGTTTTTATGGAACTGGCAGATGCCACCCAGCATTCAGCCTGTGTGTACTAGGCTTTAGCTAGAAGAATGTTTTTTGTTTAGTTTTTTATTCCTCTTCCCCTGGGCTTTCTAATTGAAGGTCTTCTTTTATAAGACTGACCAAATACCGTGTAGCAGCCAAGCTGATTCTTCCTCATTGTGTTATTAAAGTAGTTCTAAACGCTAAGGGTTTTTTCTTTAATGTTATCTCTGCATTAAGGTAATAAACCTAGTTAAGCTGAAGTTGGAAGCTGATTGGTTACTATGAACAGCTGCAACAGATTTAGTAAATCTCCCCTATTGGGTCCATTTCTCTACTTTTTCCAGAGAATCCAATCCCATGCTTACCCTTTGGTTCCCGTATCCCCACTTTGGAACTTCTGGTCTACGGAAACTTTTTTTCTATTGTCTAGTGTTTTGCAATTCCCAAGTGATCAAGTAGATGTTCTATGAGGACTTTAATTCTATTTTCTTAATGAAAGGGGCATGTGATGTTTTATGAAACACTTTGACCAATGCATATTCTGCTTTGCTTTCAGGAGGATCCAGTGGCTCTTCTAATGATAATCGCAATTACCGGTACAGCAACAGATACTATAATAGTGCAGTTGCCCACACAGATTATGAAATGCAGAGTCCACAGGTGAGTGCTTTTAGTTTTGACAGTATTTCTGTATCATTCATTTTTACATTGAGGCTGAATACTGTTTCATAAAAAATAAAAAAAAGTCCTGGTGTGGTGTTTGGAAGCTTCAGGTGTCTTTTTTGGGGTACGCTGTTTATATATTTCATAAGCATGATATGCTCATAATATATTCAGTAGTGACCAAGTTCTGTGTTGGTGAGTTTACATCTGCCCCTACTGTACCTTATCTTTGGACCATGAATACACTCGCTGACCATTGATGCATGAAAGAGGGGAAGCTCCTTCATGGCTCCTGGTGAGGTCTTCGAGAGTGCAGGTATTAACAGAGAAGTACAGCCAAAGCTTTTTTGGCTGTACTTCTCCTGTGGTTGACAGGAGTTCATTTCGTTTTGCACTCCTGTGACCCATTTGCAGCTGACAGCGGATCGAAGGATCAGTGTCTTGAAAGTATTCATACCCCTTGAGATTTTCCACATGTTACAACCAAAAACCTAAATGTATTTTATTGGGATTCTGAGATAGAGCAACACAAAAGGGCTCCTCATTGTGAAGTGGAAGGAAACTGATAAATGATTTTAACCCCCGTCTCCCCCCCCCCCCCGCTTGGCGGCCCAATAAAGGGTTAATATCGCCCGCAAGGCGCCGAAGCACTTTGCAGGTGCTTCGGCAGCAGTGCCCATTGATTACAATGGCAGGGGCGGTGTATTCACCACTCCCGCACCACCCCAAAGATGCTGCTTGGTGGACTTTTTCTAACAAAGCACTCGGGCTCTCACACTGGGGCTGCAGGGGAGGCGTTTTACAGGCGCCTGAAAAACACCTCAGTGTGAAAGGGGTCTAAGAAGTACTGTTTGTGAGAAGCCATGTGGGGGATACACCAAACATATGGAAGAAGGTGCTCTAGTCAGATGAAACCAAAACTTTTTGTCCTTTTTGTGTAGCAGAAAATGAACACTGCACATAACCTTGTACACACCATCCCCACCGTGAAACATGGTGGTGGCAGCATCATGTTGTAGGGATGCTTTTCTTCAGCAGGGACAGGGAAGCTGGGAAGATGGATGGGGCCAAATACAGGGCAATCTTAGAAGAAAACCTGTTGAAGTCTGCAAAAGACGAGACTGGGGCGGAGGTTTACCTTCCAGCAGGACGACGACCCTAAACATACAGCCAGAGCTACAATGGAATGGTTTAGATCAGGGATATGCAATTAGCGGACCTCCAGATGTTGCAAAACTACAAATCCCATCATGCCTCTGCCTCTGGGTGTCATGCTTGTGGCTGTCAGAGCCTTGCTATGCCTCATGGGATTTGTAGTTCTGCAACAGCTGGAGGTCCGCTAATTGCATATCCCCGGTTTAGATCAAAGCCTATTCATGTGTTAGAATGGTCCAGTGAAAGTCCAGACCTAAATCCAATTGAGACTCTGTGAACAGCAATTTTCAATTCTTGCCACATACGCTCTTCATCCAATCTGACAGAGCTTGAGATATTTTGCAAAGAAGAATGGGCAAAAATGTCCCTCTCTAGATGTGCAAAGCTGGTAGACATCCCCAAAAAGACTTACAGCTGTAATTGCAGAGAAAGGGGGTACTACAAAGTATTGACTCTGGGGGGCGCCATACAAATGGATGCCACACTTTTCACAGATTTATTTGTAGAAGATTTTGAAAGCCATTTATAATTTTCCTTCCACTTCACAATTATGAGTTGAGAGGTATCTTGATATAGCGCGGTCTTACCCCGAAGAGTCACCGACTCGCTTAGCGAAGTCCCTGGAGAAAAGAAACCCAGGGACTAGGAGCTGCAAGAAAGCAGCATGAAAGATGCCACTTTGTGTTGGTTTATCACATAAAATCCCAATAAAATACATTTACGTTTTTGGTTGTTACATGAGAAATGTGAAATTTCAAGGGGTGTGAATACTTTTTCAAAGCACTGTATAGTGTACCTGACATAAAATGAGTGATCCCTTACCTGGTTATTGATCCGTAATGTAAAGCTGATCCTTTGTTTTCCTGTCTCTGTTCTTCCAACAGACTCACGCGCAGCAGCAGCAGATAAGACTGTGGGCAGGCGGAGATGTCCCCATCACCAACAGCGACTCGTACCCTCAGATCTTACCTCACAAGCCCACTCCCAGTCAGCCGCAGCATTTTCATGGAAGCGAACCGCATCACCCTCACCCGCTGTACCATCACGTCAACCGGCCTCACTACCACCGGCAGCTCATCACCTCCTCCTCTCCGCAAATCCCCGAATCCATGGAGCTCAGCTTGGGACACAGACACCCCCAGTCTTCCTCTTCATTGCACCCACACCACCCTAGCTTAGACTGCAGTCCTTTTGGCTCCTCAAACTTACACTTAGGGGTTTCTGCTTTTCGGACTAGAACAGTCAGCGGGCATAACGACTCCAGCGTGCCTCTGAATTATCCCTACTCTAGCAACACATCCAGCATGGTCGGACCACCTCATATCCGAAACAGGACGGAAAGTGAAGAAAGTGCGATGTTAGGCGTTTGTGTCCCTCAGAGTACAGCAGCAAGCTCTTGATGTTTCTTTCATGTAAAATTAAAGCCATACCAATAATAGAAAAAACAAAAACAAACGAAAAACAACAAAAAAACAAAAACGAAATACTGAATTCGGAGGAGGGCTTGACAGGCTGCAGGGTGGGGTTGTGGAAAAAAAAAAAAGGGTGAGCTGGCTTTTATCACAACCATCAAAAAAAAAAAAAAAGTTGTCAAGGTGTAGCTGTTAATGTGAATTGTTTATTTATTAAAAAATAAAAATCACTACGAGGGGAGTGTGAAGTGTGTGTTGACCCATGAGAAGCAGTTTTAACAGACTTCAAATTGGACTGCTCTGTTTTTTATTTTATTTTTTATTTTTTTGTTTTATTTTTGTGTTTTTTTGTTTTTTTTGTTTATTTTTTTTTTGTTTTGGTTTTATTTTATTTTTTATTGCTTTTTTGACACACTGGTAGAAGTTTAACCTGTGCAAAGACTTCAAGACATTTCCAATGCTTCCATTTCTATCACCAACTTTTTCCTTCTTCAGAAAGAAGCAGGATGAATCCAGACTTTCTTTGCACGTCAGTGAACTCGTTTACAGGCCAAAACATCATTCTGCAAAACACTGTCTGTGCCACTTGCCCTACGCTGCCATCTTTAACCATTCATCCAGATCTCCTGTGTTCGCCCCCCCGTCCCCCCGTCCCCTCCAGGCCCCTTTCCCCGATTTATACCAACTTTTGCTAGGGTGCAATTATCGCACTTCACTGGAATTATCTTGGCTGCTAACTCCACTCTCTCAACTGGAATTGCTGCTAAAACTCTTTTAACAGTTTGCTTTCTAAAAAAGAAAAAAAAAAAAACTAAAGGTTCCCATGTCTTTTATTTATAACTTCGTACTCGGTCGGTTTTAGCTGTATCAGGAAGGAATTTTAGGAGCATTTTTTTTTATTTTAACTGATTCATATTGCAGAAGTTCTTTTCTTGCCCTTCCCACTTTTCTTTTTTTTTTTGGTCATCTTTTCAGTTCAGTCCAATCTTTTATTTTTTTTTTTTTTTTATACTTTTTTTTTTATTTTGTTTACACTACAAATTTGATTCCCCTCCGTCTTTATCTTGCCGCTTCTTTTGTTTGGTGCGACCAGCACACTTTTCATGGGTTGTAAAATTTCTAAGCCCTTGCTTCAGTATTAAAACTTTACAGTGCTATGGTGCTGTAACAGTAGGGTTTTTATTTTAATTTTTTTTAATTTTTCAAAAAAAAAAAGCAAAATGTAAAGATTAAACTGTCCTTTTCATATCTCTGTGGATAGTAAAAGTAATGTTTTTATTTTTATTTTCCTTTTTTATTTTATTTTGTATTTTATTTTTTTGTTTTGTTTTTGTTTTTTTTCTTTTTTAATTTATTGTACCAAAGATGGTATTGAGGTTTCACTTTGAAGAGGAAAAAAAAAATTAAGAAAACTCAGACATGTAAAATGATTGTCTTTTTAAATGTTTCCTTTCTTCTGTTCTTGCGTGTTTAATTGGGCTTACAATTCTGAATCATGTGTAGTTGCTGTTGGACTCCAAGGCCTTTCACATTCATGTTTGTTTCAAGTATTGTGGGTGATTTGGAGGATCCTAAAAAAATAAAGGACTAGCCAGCTACGTATCAAGCGGTCGGTCTGATTGTGTCGCCAAACTCTTATGAGCATCTGTGACAGCAACGCGTTGCCCCAGCTTGTATAGTTTGTAAAATTTGAATTGCTTTTTTCTTTTTTTTTTTTTAACAGGATGGAAATGTGTTTTTGTAAATGTACAAATCTTTGATTCCATCTCTGATGGTAGCAAATACTTTAAGTAAAAAGTGCAGCTATACTATGGACAGTCAAATATTTACTTGTTCTTAACAGTAGCCTTTACTGACCTTTGTAGCTACAGATACTGTGGAGAAATTCAGTGTTAAAATTTTAAAGCAGTGCCGCAATCGTTTCATTTCAACTGCTCAGCTGACTCGGTTTCCCTCCCAGCAGTGACTTTGCATCCCTCCTGCCTTTTTGAATCTAACATAAATGCATTTGCACAGCAAAGAGGTGGGAGCAGAGTCCCAGACCTTGCTTGAACCACTTCAATGCTTCGCTTTGAGGATATATTGAGCTACATATCCTCTAGCTACAGAGGTCAATGAAGAATTATTTAAAAAATGTACTGTTGAGTATGACGATATTTGGAAGTCTATAGCATCGCCCCATTTATACTTTTAAAGGCTTAGTCCACCAAAAACTAATATTTTAGGGATGGGTGGGTGCCAGTGGGTCAGATCACCCCTCTGTATTTATGCCTTAAGACACCAGAGCTTGTCCCTGAGTTTGTTCCTCAAGCTCCATGATATCTCCTTCAAATCAACAGTGTGATTAAAACTGGTCCAAAAAACCCCCACACAACCAACCAGGGAATTTAACGTAGGGACAGTTGGGCAGTACTAAAATGTATGAACTTTAAGATGGGACACCTGGGTGATTTAACTCCATGGCATCAATTCAAAACTAAATTTTAGTGTTTAGGTGGATGTAATGGCACAGGGTATTCTTCACTGCATGACCAAAGACCACTGGACCTCTTTCATGACTCCGGTCTTTTTGACAAATGTGCCTTGACAGGCCAAGTTCTTGGAACTCACAAAATTTTACATCTGACCCCTCTATCCCTTCAGCCTCTCTAGCGGGGGTCATCTTTGCATCTTTTTGTTGTAAGCGCCGCAGTCTGTCACGGTAGAGAAGTAGTGATATTTGGTTGTGCAGTTACCTGTTAAAAAAAACGATCTGTGACATCAAAGTTAAAGTGTACCCGTTGCTTATAATCCCGTGGAGACAGTTTTGGGCTTGACCACAAAAGATTGCCCATCTCCCCCATCTGGGCAAAAAACATTGGCCTATTAAGAAGTGTGCTTTGTTTCCTTTTTTTCTGGGGTCTTGGTGCTTTTCGAAGTCACATTTTATGTAATTTGGTAGCAACTTTAAAGTCCCTGCTACTCACTGCAGTGAATTTCCTGAGGTCTGTACAGATGTGTCCTCCTAGGCACCTACAGATCGTCCCTGAGTCTCTCTAGGCCTCTATTATTTACTCCCTAAGCCCAATAGCGAAGTTCTTTTTAGGCACATAGAAATGCCCTCTACCTAGGCTTGTACTGCTGTCTCCCCCCCAGGCCCATAGAGTTGTTCCTAGGCACAAAGAAATGCCCTCTGTCTAGGCCTGAACACCTGTCTGACACCCCCCCCAGGCCCATAGAGATGTTCTGAGGCCCATAGAGATGTTCTGAGGCCCATAGAGATGTTCTGAGGCCCATAGAGATGTTCTGAGGCCCATAGAGATGTTCTGAGGCCCATACCTGTACACTTGTCTCCTCCCTAGGTCCATAGAGATAATCTTCCTAAGCACATAGAAATGCCCTCTGCCCCATACACGTGTCTCCCCCCTAGGCCCATAGAGTTGTTCCTAGGCACAAAGAAATGCCCTCTGTCTAGGCCTGTACACCTGTCTGACACCCCCCACCCCAGGCCCATAGAGATGTACTGAGGCCAGGCCTGTACATTTGTCTCCTCCCTAGGTCCATAGAGATGATCTTCCTAGGCACGTAGAAATGCCCTCTGCCCCATACACGTTTCTCCCCCCTAGGTCCATAGAGATGATCTTCCTAGGCACGTAGAAATGCCCTCTGCCCCATACAAGTTTCTCCCCCCTAGGTCCATAGAGATGATCTTCCTAGGCATGTAGAAATGCCCTCTGCCCCATACACGTGTCTCCCCCCTAGGTCCATACAGATGATCTTCCTAGGCACGGAGAAATGCCCTCTGCCCCATACGCTTGGGTGTGGGGGGGGGGGGTCAATCTTCTCGTCTAGGCAAGCAGAACGCATGTGGGAGCTTGTACCTTTTCACAGTTCCAGCACATGGCGAGGAGAGCAATCGGAACTTCTCTTTTCAGGTGGTCTACTTTAAGGAACCTCTAATTTTGGGCATTTTTTAATGAAAGCACGTTATAATCAGCAGTGATGTTGGTATAAGTAATTTTTAATGTATTTATATCATATGTATTCGACCCAAAGTGAGTTATTGGTTTTATTCCTATATCAAGTGACTAAAAAAAATGTCACATCTAGTTACTAGATGTGTGTAAATCTAGTGACTCGAGCCATGTTTTATTTATGTAGAATGTGACAGGATGGTTTAAAACCTTATAGCTTAAAAAAGGGGTTATACTTGACACATTGTCTCTCCCGTTTTTAAGTGACAGGTACACTTTAACCCAATTATGTGTTAATTATAAAAAAGGTCTCCTTAAGGGCATTTCCAAACCACTTGTGCCAGACCTCAAAGGACTCTTATGTATCGTCTGGTGTATGCTGTTTTTTCTTTTTTTCTTTTTTCTCTGCTTTTGTATCGGAGTTGAATCATGTTAATGTACATTCTAGTAAAGGCAGTTTTCTTAAAGCCTCCAATTTTAACTATTTAACAGAGTGACATTTTCTGGGCTTTAAGGCTTGTGTGTTTGTTCCATATCGATTGTGCTTTCCACCTCCTGGACTGGCCTGAAGAGCAGTCAACTACGCAACTGGTTTTATCTACAGGGTCTTTTCGGATTGTAAAAAAAAAAAAAAGAAATCGGTTGAACCCATCATAAAGGACTTTGTTTTTGTTTTCATGAAAGTTTTTACATTTTCTTTGTTTCCCACCAAAGTACAGAAAAAAAAGCTATATGGTATTGAATTCTAGTGGAAAAGAAAAAAAACACCTTTTGGTTGTTTCCTCAACCTTCTTTTATTTTTATTTATATATATTTTTTTTCTTTCTGATATGTCTGTTATATGACGCAAGTCCCTACTGTTAAGTACAGAGCAGGTTTGTGCTGCACAAGAGATTAATAAATAAGGCTTCTTTGGACTTCTGCACTTTGCAACTAAACTTTTATTCTAGTGGTGTGTGTTCGAGTCTCTTGCAGTACTCTAATGCTGGACCTTTTTCATTATACTACCTGGGGGTGTCTTTGCCATTTTGATCAAATCAACGCAGATCCGGAACGGTCTCTGGCGGTTTTCGCAAACATTTTCGTTTTCCTGAACCCATGGAACCCCCAAGATTACGAAATTTTTGCTTTTCGAACGGTAAGAAATATTATCAAGGGGGTGTGACATCAAAGTGAACTTACCTGGCCAGTTGTTGTTTTTTTTTTGCTGATCTACATTTGAACGGCTTTTTTTTGTGAAGTTCTCTCTCTCACACTTGTGATGTTCACTCTAACAAAACAAGGATTAGTCAAAGAGAACTGTGTACAAGGGACACCTTCATTGAAGCTTGTATATAATGTATGTTTAAAACATAAAATTTAAGGATGATAAAGTTATCTTTTATATAGAATATGTTGCTCTAGAATTGTTCTTGTGGGGGCGGTATAATTTTCATTTTGATGGAGTTACATTGACTGCAATTGATTTTCTGTGTTTGAATGGACAATCATGTGCTCTAAAGTCTATCTAAAGCTTTTTTGCTGTTTTTTTTTTACTGTTTAATATGTCAGAGCACCAAATAAAATCTAATATACATTATACAATTTTCTTCCTAGATTTACCAAAAATCATATGAGGTCAAACCTAAACACTTACAATTTGTATCCAATCAGGCAAGCCCTTGCACTCTATAGTTGAAGGTAAATCTAAAGGAAATTGTGTAATGTATGGCAAGCTTTAGGCTGCACCCCCCCTTGATGCCATGCCCCACAATTTACTTTGAATCAGACTACAAGTACCATCGGCCATTACACAGGACGAGTAGTAGTTCATTGATCTTCCTACTCTGATATCTGCCTGCTCATACAAGGTATTATTATTACAATAGTTACAATACAATAGAAAACTAGAGGATTAAAAGAGATGGTTCCTGTAAAGACTGCGCAGGCGCAATCCTTGCCGACGGAAATCTCCGAACCTCGGCCGGCATCCAGGGCGATGTGGAATTTGAGGAAAGTGGACAGTGGGCCTTACGTTCTTGCTTCGCTCGCTCGGCCTCCTGGCTCTTTTATTTTTTTTTATTTTTTTTTTATTTTTTTTACATCCTCCAATCCACAGGGATGTTAAAAGAATGAGCCTGGATGCCGGCCGAGGTTGGGAGATTTCCGTCGGCAAGGCTTGCGCCTGCGCAGTCCTTACAGCAGGGATCCTCAAACTACAGCCTTCCAGCTGTTGTAGAACTACACATCCCATGAGGCATTGTAACACACTGACATTCACAGACATGACCAGGCATGATGGGAATTGTAGTTCCTAAACAACTGGAGGGCCGTAGTTTGAAGACCCATGCCTTACAGGAACCATCTCGATAGGGGAACCTTAACGACAAGTCACCGACTCTAGCTTTTTTTTTTGATAAGCTATAATCTGCACTACATTTTTGGAACTTATTGCCGTCTGACCCCCTCTCTCTAAAGATTCTGGTAACAATAGACAGGATAATTGGAATGGAAGTAAAGTTCTAAATTAAGTTGTTTCCATAACTGGAATTTTTAGAAACCTTTCAATGAGTGGTGTTCCAGTGAACGCTCTGAGGGAGATGCTTCTCATTTCCTCCTGTGTCTACAGAAGAAGAGGTGATGGAAACTCTATCCAAATTAACAGATGAGAAAAAAAAAAACAGGTTTAAACCTCCACTCTATCCAAAAGAAAGATTTTGATTTTAGCTATGCTTTTTGCTTACCCCACCTAGATCAAAACAACCCCCACCCTCCTTTGCCCAAAAACTTTGCAGAAATCTTTAGCGCCTCTGACACAAGTCCTTACTCTGACCACCCTGTGGCGTAGATCCCCACAAAAGACCAGGAAATAGTCTCTGAACAATTTTTGCAGCCCATAATTGGCTGAATCGAGGAGATGGTGGTGGTTGAGGGTGCATTTAAGCTTGGAGAAAAAAAACTTAACCTGGTCACTTAGTTTTTAATTGGCTTCATTTAGGAACGTTTTTCAAAAGTGGTTATTTAAAGCCGAATAAAAAAAAAAAACTGCAGGCAATAACATGAGTTAGGTCTAATGAGGTGCCTGCCATCTATTAGATTTATCTCTAGGAACATCTGACAGGCTCTGATGCTGCTTACTGTGTACTTGGTTCCTTGAAGAGCAGAGTCACCGAAATGGTTATGCCTGCCATTCTCCCTCTTTCTGCCCATTCACAGAAGCCTTTGTATTATGTGTACTCATTCACAAAATACAAAGACTTCTGTGAATGTGCTGCAGAAGGGAGTGGCATGCATAGCTGCTTCTCTTCTCGCACAGCCAGAATGTATCCTTGCGAGTGCAGTAAACCACACACAATACAGTGCCTTCAAAAGTTACAACCAAACTGTTTTTTTATTGGATTTTATGTGATGGTCTAACCCAAAGTGGCACATAATTGTGAAGTAAAAGGAAAATGATAAATGTTTTTTTTTTATAATTTTTTACAAATATCTGAAAGGTGTGGTGTACATTTGTATTCAGCCCCCTTTACTCTGATACCCCTAACTAAAATCTAGTGGAACCAATTGTTTTCTGAAGTCACCTAATTGCTAAATGGAGTCCAACTGTGTGTAATTTAATCTCTGTATAAATAAAGCTGTTCTGTGAAGCCCCCAGAGGTTTGTTAGAGAACCTTGGTGAACAAACAGGGATAAAGTTTTGGAGAAGTTTAATTGCAGGGCTAGGATATATATATATATATATAGATATAGATAGATAGAGATATATATATATAGATAGATAGATAGATATATATTATAATTTTCATTCTAATCCCAAGCTTTGAACATCACACAGGATTTGCAGTTGTGCCATAATCCATCACCTGAAAATGGAAAGATTATGGCACAACTGCAAACCTACCAAGATATGTCCGTCCACCTAAACTGACAGGCCGGGCAAGGAGAGCATTAATCAGAAGCAGCCAAGAGGCCCATGGTGATTCTAGAGGAGCTGCAAAGAGCCACAGCTCAGGTGGCAGAATATGTCCACAGGACAACTATTAGTTGTGCTCTCCACAAATCTGCCCTTTTATGGAAGTGTGACAAGAAGAAAGCCATAAGAAGTCCCATTTGCAGTTAGCGAGAAGCCATGGGGGGGGGGGGCGGGGGGACGTGGAAAAAGGTGCCCTGGTCAGATGGGACCAAAATTGAACTTTTTGGCCTAAAAAGAAAAATGTTATGTGTGGTGGAAAACTTACACTGCACATCACCTGAACACACCATCCCCACCGTGAAACATGGTGGTGGCAGCATCATGTTGTGGGGATACTTTTCTTCAGCAGGGACAGGGAAGCTGGTCAGAGTTGATGGGAAGATGGATGTAGCCTAATACAAGACAAGCTTAGAGGAAAACCTGTTAGTCTGAAAAAGACTTGAGACTGGGGCGGAGGTTCATCTTCCAGCAGGACAACTGCCCTAAACATACAACCAGAGCTACAATGGAATGGTTTAGATCAAAGCATATTCATGTGTTAGAATGGCCCAATCAAGTCCAGACCTAAAAATCCAATTGAGAATATGTGGCAAGACCTGTAAATTGCTTTTCATAGACGCTCTCCATCCAATTTGACAGAGCTTGAGCTATTTGGCAGAGAACGGGCAAGAATGTCCTTCTCTAGATGTGCAAAGCTGGTAGAGACATCCTCAAAAAGACTTGCAGCTGTAATTGCAGAGAAAGTTGGTTCTAAAAAGTATAGACTCTGGGGGGGGGGGAGACCATACAAATGCACACCAAATTTTTCACATTTATTTGTACATTTGGCAAACCATTTGTAATTTTCCTTCTATTTTACAATTATGTGCTACTTTGTTGGTTTATCACATAAAAATCCCAATAAAATTAAGTTTTTGGTTGTAACATGACAATGTGGAGAATTTCAAGGGGTATGAATACCTTTTCAGGGCACTGTAAATGGAAGTCCTGGAGGTTACCTGCAGGTAAGCTTAGTACGCCCACCCCCCTCCCACAAAAACCACCACACTTACACGCACTCGAAATTGAGTTAACATGCACGCACTTTGACCACGCGATCTCTAAAAAGATAGGCGAAGGACTAACGGGGCTGGTTGAGCGGGCTAGATCCTCTCACTCCCTTGTATGGAGTCCCTCTGCCCCGTTGGGCTTCAAAGCGGAGCAGGTAGGGCGGGCTATGTGGGAGGACCCCCTCACACACCCGCCATTGCCACCCGGGGCATGGAGAAAGGTGGCAGATTGCCTCTGGGGGAGGCCTGCCTACTCCCAACTCCTGCAGTCCGGCTCCTCTCTCGAGTACACGCACAAAATACACTTAAAGAAAAAAAATAGAATTGAATAGAATGGGACGCGACTTGTCAGGCAGCTGAGTCGCCCCAGTGTGAACCGGCTCTTAAGAACTCTCTTCACAGAAATAGCTTGAATCTTCGTTAAAAATCAAGTGAATAACCATTGTTAAAAATTTTTTTCTCTGCAGGGTGTCTGAGGGTGCCAGCCGGAGGGACCAATTCTCTGTGCTACCTAGACAGGCAAAAAAGCAACAACTTTGCACACAAGGCAGGTATAGATTTGGTAGCATATCCTTAAAAGTGGCTGGAGACGCACAAGGAGATCACCTACCCCAATAAACCTCATTTAGTGGTGGCTGCTGTTGACCATAGAATAGATTCAGTGTTCAGCTCAGATCAGAGGCTGTCTGATGTGTATGGGCACCAACAGAAACTGCTGGCTGAGGCTTGTTGGGCGTAAGATCGCATGGAAAAGCCTTTCCTGTATGTACGTCCGCCATCCATCTGTGATGGTCATTGCGTTCCTGATAAAGATTTAGCCTACTGGTCTTTTAAGTTTAACTCAAACTTGTCTAAGTTCTCTGCAATGGGGTTGAAGTTACTTACTTTCTTTCTCCCCAAATACAAATTAGCTGTTGATTTTGGGTGCCATCCGTTTTCCATGTGTTTTTACTTTAGCTAGCCAGAATTATTCGTAAGTCCTGTAGATGTGTACAGGGGGTCCCCAAATTACGAACACAAGAAAGACTGTAGGTTTGTTCGTAAGTCGGAATACTGCTTGGAAGTGTAACGTTCCCCTGTGTAGGGATGTGGGATGTTCTGGTGTCCGCCCGTGCAGGGATGTGGGATGTTCCGGGCGCTTCTGGGGCTCTTCTGGCCATGTGTAGTACTGCAGTGTGGAATGTGGCAAGATGGCTGCTCGGGGGTATCCAGGACCAGCGTGGAGCGCAAGCAGAAGGGATTGAGGCTGTTCGTAAGTAGGAGTCGTTCATAACTCGGGACCCCCTGTACTGGTAACTGGCTGGCAGCCATACAATATGCAGGGAATTAAATAGTTTTAGGACCTGAAACTTGCAGTTGGATCAGGAACATAAAGCAAAGCTTGGTCACTGGAATAAAACTGATCTTGGAGCACCTTTCAAAGGCCGATGGTACTGTATTTCTCACACGTGTTGGGATCGCCACCCTTTTTTTAAGTCACTTCCTGTCCATGTGCAACCACACCTATTTAGGGTTTTAAAACCAAGCATACCCTAAAGACATGCCATGCTTTTATTTTGCTGCCCATGTCGATGGTCCACATTGCTGAGAAATCGCCTAATGATGTAATTTACACAGAAACTAACATGACATATCTGTAATGAGTGTAGGTCAGACGGAGGAACAGATGAAGCTGCTGGAGAACAAGGTTGACACTCCTAGTGTTGGTTTCTATGTTGACTTCTAAAATGATGTGGCATCAGAGCGGACTTCAGCAACAGGTATGCCTGGTTGCAGACCAAGGCAATAAATGGATTTGATCCAATATGTTCATTACCGGAAGCCACTAACCAGACACTACAAACTGCAGGCGGAAAAAAAGCCGGCCTTGCATGCCTTTAGCAAGATGCTGCTGTGTAAATCTCAAGACTGGTTCGATAGACATATGAATTCTCATGTATGCATTAGGCTTGGTTCACACTGCTGCGATGTGGGATCCAACTTAAAACCCAAAGTCGCATGACATGTCAAATTCAATATTTCTCAGAGCCGTCCTGATATTAGACAAGTCGCTTTGACTCTTGAACTGGTTCCTGCATTACTTTGATCTGACTTGGGTACGATTTCAGCCCTTGTACAGGCTCCTAAAGAGCATTCAAGTCTGAAAGAAGTCTCAAAGTCGTACGACTTTCCCTTCGCAGCAGTGTGAGCCGAGCAATAATCTTTGAATTTAACTGTTTGCATTGAGTTCAACTCGGGCATATAAAATGCATCTCTTGCAGTGGGGTTGCATCTGCAATGTAAGGGTTAATAGCTTGTTTTGTCTAGGGTTAAGGAGAAACTTTTTTACTTGTTCCTAGACTCCCCTGGCAGGTGGTGCTCCCTCACGATCCAGTGGTGAGCTGTCCTTAACACCAGAATAAGGTCCAGAACCCTGAACTGGACATAACGTCTTGACCGGTGGAGCGTGAGGGTGCAGATGATGCGTAAGGGATCCGGTAAGTAATCTCCTTTTACGGCTTCCATTGGGCATAAACAAGCTATTAATGCTTGCAGTATGGGCAACTGTTGCAATTGCCAATTTTTTTTTTTTTGCCTGGAGTTGAGCTTTAACCTTCTTGCTACGCTGCCTGCTGTGCCATCTAACGGTAAACATATGATTGGTTCGGAACATTTTCAAGCTTAAAGTGAACTTGTTTCTAAAGCCTCATACACACGATCTGACTTTTCCGTGGATTTTGGTCCGAAGGGGCGTTGGTCGTGAACTTGTTCTGCATACACACGGCAGAACTTTTTTAGCCAACATTCACTTAAATCAAGTTTTTTTTTCAGCTCTTTACCGCCACCCTATGGGCAACTTCTGCCATTGTCTGATCTTTAGCATTGGGTCGGAGCATGCGTGTTTGTACTTTGGATTTTAGTCCGATGGACTTGTGCACACCTGCTCGGATGATGCTCCATCGGACATTTGTTGACGGAAAGTTTGAGAGCATGCACAGCGAACATTTGTCGGTTGAAAAATCGAAAAACAGTTGTTCGGTGGAGTATACAGACTGTCGGATTGTCCGATAAAACACGGCCTTTTGTCAAAAAGTCAGACCGTGAGTATGGGCCTTAAGAGATTAACTGCAAAAACCGACTCCTGAAAATATTAGTCGCTTGGTGCACATACTGTAAGTCCATCCTTTTGGAATCGGTGATTTATCATTTATCTAGTTAATTATGCAGATCTGCAAAGTCTGAGAAAAGATGCTCTTTCTCCAGACTGGTTCTTGGTCACTACTGAACTCGGTGCCAAAGCATAATGGCAAGGAATTGACCCATGATAGGTTTCCTTTAATCGCTGAGCTGATTGTTCCAGGTATAGTTTGTTCTCCCTACAGCTGACCATTGGGATACCTTGTCATGTGAAACTTCTGGTAGATAAGAAGATTGGTAGTCATCATCTTGAGTGCCATACTACTGAGCCCACTGGAAGCCATTACATTTTGATGCAGCAGCAGTGAGCACTCTGCGCAAGGATTGTTCCTATGGTTATTCTATTAAGGAAAATGTCATCTTGTTTCAAATACTTTTGATGATCTATGGTGGTCATTACCAATGCTGTATCTTGGCATAGGCCAACAAGGCCTAGGGCAGCACTTTGCAGGGGCGCAGCACAAAAGAGTCCTTGTGGCTTGACTTTTAGTGTTGTGCCAGTCTTGGGGTGGACTGGGCCGGGAGGCAAATCAGTCTAGCGCCCCAATAAAGCAGCCGCAGTACTGCCGGTATAATAATACTGGCAGGGCCACCATCAGGGGGGGGGGAGCCCATACACATGGAGGACGCTAGGGCGGCAGACCCCCAACCAATGAGTTGTGTGGGCGGGCGGCGTTCCGCCACTTGGTGGGGCTTTGCATCGCTTCTAGTTTTGACTGTTCTATAATAAGTGGACCTCCCACCTGAGTTCTAAGCTAGAGAGAGACAGATGCCATGTCGGGAGGCAAAAAACTGTCAAAAAGTCAGCTGACGGGCTCCATAGCAAAACGAGAAGTCAGAGTAAATTGCTGCAAATTAAGTCATTCTACTGCCCCCCCAAGGTCCTCAGAACTGGTGTCCTCACTGGAAAATGTCAGGGCGTGTCCTAAATGAGGGTGTGGTCTTGACAGGAAAGGATGAGTCATATTTAAATTAGGGGGCCACAAGTTTCGTCAGGCCTAGGGCAGCACAAATCCTAAATACACCACTGGTCATTAGTACAGTAAAACCTTGGTTTGAGAGCGATTTGCAAGTCAAGCAAAATATTTTGCTTTGATATATAAGAGATGTCTTGATATAAGAGTAGCGTCATGTCACAACTGAGTATAAAAAAGAGAGAAGCCCCCAAGTGTAGCAATATGGTTACATATAATGAAGGTACAACTAGGGTTGTACCGATACCAGTATCGATACTGATACCAGTATCGGGGCCGATACCGAGTATTTGCGGGAGTACTTGTACTCCCGCAAATACCCCTGATGCCTAAATAGAATACTTGCCCCCGCCCGCAGCCGCCGCAGCTGCTGTATATCGCAAAGCCGCGCCGCTGCCGCGTTAATCACCGCGCGGGGAACATTAGAGTCAGCTTTAGTTTGAATAGCTGTTTTCCCCGCCGCGCATAGACACTCCCCCTTGCTCGGGATTGGACGGATCTGTCCAATCGCGAGCAAGGGGGAGTGTCTCTATACACAGCGCGGCAGGGAAAACAGCTTATTCAAACGAAACCTGACTGTAATGTTCCCCGTGCGGTGATTAACACGGCAGTGACATCATTTAGGTACGGGGGACATGGCTGCAATATGTTTGGGAACATGGCTGCGTATATGGGGGACATGGCTGCAATATGTTTGGGGACATGGCTGCAATATGTTTGGGGACATGGCTGCAATATGTTTGGGGACATGGCTGCAATATGTTTGGGGACATGGCTGCGATATGTTTGGGGACATGGCTGCGATATGTTTGGGGGACATGGCTGCGATATGTTTGGGGGACATGGCTGCGATATGTTTGGGGGACATGGCTGCGATATGTTTGGGGACATGGCTGCATATGTGGGGGGACATGGCTGCGATATGTTTGGGGACATGGCTGCATATGTGGGGGGACATGGCTGCATTTGGGGACACATTTAAAAAAAAGTATCGGTACTTGTACTCAGTCCTTAAAAAGTGGTATCGGTACTACATTTAGCAACTTATTGCTACACTTAGAGGGGCCTCTGTTCTTTTTTATACCCTGTAAAAAAAAATGCTTTGATATACAAGTGCTTTGGATTACAAGCAAGTTTCTGGAAAGAATCATGCTCGCAAACCAAGGTTTTACTGTACTCTGTTATAAGCGACTTTTCTCACCCAAACTGTCAGGACTGAGGTGATCTGTAGTGGATAATATTATTTTCAGTGTCTCCGCACCTTCCCTGAGGATCGCTGGCAACCACACACACAAAAAAAGGGGGGCAATGCGTTTTGGTGCGAAATTGGCCTTTAACCCCCCTATACAGTCAATTTGGTCACAAGCAAAATCTGAATTGAATGTTTGACTACGTCTTGGATGTTATGACTGCATATTGGTATACAGAAGTGTTCTAGTTTACAAAGCACCTTCCAGATTCCAGATAAAGCTCCGCCGTTCTTCACTGTGGCGCTGTCATCGATCGTGTGTTCCCTGATATAGGAAAACACGATCAATGATGTCACACGTCCAGCCCCGCCCCCCTACAGTTGGAAACACAGATGAGGTCACACTTAACCCCTTCAGCGCCCCCTAGTGGTTAACTCCCAAACTGCAATTGTCATTTTTCACAGTCAACAATGCATTTTTTGCTGTGAAAATTACAATGGTCCCAAAAATGTGTCAATTGTCCGATGTGTCCGCCATAATGTCGCAGTCACAAAAAAATGTGCTGATCACCGCCATTAGTAGTAAAAAAAAAAAAATTAATAAAAATGCAATAAAACTATCCCCCATTTTGTAAACACTATAGATTTTGTGCAAACTAATCGATAAACGCGTATTACCAAAAATAGGTAGAAGAATACGTATCGGCCTAAACTGAGGAAAAATTTTTTTTTTATATATGTTTTTGGGGGATATTTATTATAGCAAAAAGTAAAAAATATAGAATTTTTTTCAAAATTGTTGCTCTATTTTTGTTTATAGCGCAAAAAATAAAAACCGCAGAGGTGATCAAATACCACCAAAAGAAAGCTCTATTTGTGGGAAAAAAAGGACGCCAATTTTGTTCGGGAGCCACGTCTGCGCAATTGTCAGTTAAAGCGACGCAGTGCCGAATCGCAAAAACTGGCCAGGTCCTTTACCTGCCTAAAGGTCCGGGTCTTAAGTGGTTAAACAAAGACACTTTGCCTGCACTTTTAGGGTGAATTGCTCTACAGCAGGGGTGCCCAGATTGCTGGTCGCTGCCCCCCCCCCCCCCCACACCCCAGAGCATCTGTTTTGTGAATGAATCTAGTGGTAGAGGAAGAAAGTGGTTGCAGAGCAGAACTGCATAAGCCAATGCTTCCTGTATAGCGCTGGCTCCTGTCATAGGCGGAGTGATATCAAATGCACTCTGCCTGAGACAGCAACAGCCGATGATGGAAAATGTGAGGGAGGGGGCGCTATGTCTAATTAAATCGTGAACATATATAAACATATATAAACATAATAATAAATGAATAATAGTCCATGTATGAAAACATCCAAGTATGTGCTTATGACAGTGGTCTCAAAGTACCGGCCCGCGGGCCATTTGCGGCCCGCGGACCAGTTATAAATGGCCCTCAGGTAGGGTGGAAGTGAGGGGAGCTGGTGCCATCTTTTTTTTGAGCTGGTGCCATCTGGTGGTGAGCCGTTGGTATTACAAGTTATTACCACCAGATGTGAGCTGGCGCCATCTGGTGGTGGCCGTTGGTATTACAAGTTAAGCATTACAAGTTAAACAGCAATTCTAATGTCATTTTACACTATTTTCACTGCCATATTCTTCCCTCTAATTAGAACCCCCAAACATTATATATATTTTTTATCCTAACACCCTAGAGAATAAAATAGCGATCGTTGCAATACTTTCTGTTACGCCGTATTTGCGCAGCGGTCTTACAAGCGCACTTTTTTGGGAAAAAATTACACTTTTTTTAATTAAAAAATAAGACAACAGTAAAGTTATCCCCATTTTTTTTAATATTATGAAAGATAATGTTACGCCGAGTAAATTCATACCCAACACGTCACGCTTCAAAATTGTGTCCGTTTGTGGAATGCCGACAAACTTTTTTACCCTTTAAAATCTTCATAGGCGACGTTTAAAAAAATCTACATGTTGCATGTTTTAAGTTACAGAGGAGCTAGAATTATTGCTCTCACTCTACCAATCGCGGCGATACCTCACATGTGTGGTTTGAACACCGTTTACATATGCGGGCGCTGCTCACGTATGTGTTCGCTTCTGCGCGCAAGCTCGTCGGGACGGGGTGCGTTTTCTGGCTCCTAACTTTTTTAGCTGGCTCCTAGATTCCAAGCAAATTTGTCAAAGCCTGACTTACACCAGTGCTGGTGGTAATAATGCGCTCGCTGACACCAGTGCTGGGGGTTAATAATGTGTTCGCTGACACCAGTACTGTTGTTTTTGAAGTTTGAAAGTTTGCATGCGGCCCCCCATGGCATATGAAAACTTGTCTTGTGGCCCTCAGGTAATTTGAGTTTGAGACCCCTGGCTTATGACAAATCAAAAATTAAAGGTAATAAATAAATGAAGACACACTGGTCACGCTGACGCACGCTACTTCCGGGTCCTGGTGGTAGAGCTGGAACGCACACCACCTACGGAGATACACGGGGACCCGCTCTCTGTAATATTTGGTGCATTGGATTACACGCGCAGTAGCCTCAGTGCCGGGACTTTGGCACTTTATCAAGTAAGAGGCCATTTGGCTGTCCTGTCATTTTTTATATTGCTTTTAATAAAGGATAATATACTATTGCGACCTTTCTTTTGCATTTTTCGATGGGATGTGAGATCTGTTACCTGTCTTATTGCTGATTGAGATGTCCTCACCTGCTCATTCCATGGTTACAGTTGTGTAACAAGGCTGATTTGACCTCTTTTTAACTAAAGGGTCCACTCAAGTTGGTAAGGAGCCAATCTATTTATTCACGTCGGGTGAACGTTATTTCTTTGGTGGAGGCTTCATTTGTTTTTTCCAGACACAGATCTTACTTCATGAAAAGTTTCATCTAAAGGACTTTTGTGAACACTTTTTTTATCCAATTTTTTTTTTTTCATTTATTTATTACTTATTTTTGATTTGTCATAAGAACATACTTGGATGTTTTCATACATGGACTATTATTCATTTATTATTATGTTTATATATGTTTATATATGTTCACGATTTAATTAGACATAGCGCCCCCTCCCTCACATTTTCCATATTGCTTCAGTCACCTGAATTTGGGGAGCAGCTGTATTTTTATATTTATAACATTTTTTTGATTAATTCTGGTCCTACCTGTAGTAGGTCCAGCCGTGGTGCACAGATTTTCCATACCAACAGCCGATGATACCTGAATGGAATGCTGGAATTAAAGGTAAGCTTATTTCTAAAATCACAGTGTGTGTGTGTGTGTGTGTGTGTGTGTGTGTATGTGTGTGTGTGTGTGTGTGTGTGTGTGTGTGTATGTATGTGTGTGTGTGTGTATGTATGTGTGTGTGTGTGTGTGTGTGTGTATATATATATATATATATATATATATATATATATATGTATGTATATATGTGTGTGTGTGTGTGTATATATATATATATATATATATATATATATATATATATATATATATATATATATATATATATATATATATATATAAAGCATATTTGTTCTGCAATGATTACTAGGCTGCTTTCAAACTGATATGCACCTGCAGGTTACCTTTATTGAATCATAGACTTCTGTTATTACCTGCAGATTTGGTGCGCTTTCAGAAAGTGCGCCATACTTGCAGGATATAATAGATGTCTATGGCAAAGTGCAGAGTGGACATAGACCTTGCCGTCCACGCGCTCCGCTCATTGTGGCCCGCGACCGGTTACCAAGTCGCCTAAGTGGCCCTCGCTCTTCAAAATGTTGGGCACCCCCTGCGCTACAGTGTTTATAGCTACAGAGGTCAGTTAGCGCGTGTTTAAAAAAAAAATATATATATATATTATCCAATTCTTCTGTACCCTATTTACATCATTCCTAACAAGTGAAATAGCTTTAACCACTTACCAGTAATACTTCATTAACCGGCTATTTTTCTGTGCTTTGACAATTACCCCTTCATAGAACACTATCCAAATTAATTTATTTAGGTGGTGTTTAGTACCTGCTTTTTTATTATTATTATTATTTAAAAGGACCCTTTTTTTTTTGTTCCTTCTTCTTTCTTTAACCACTTAAATGTAAAGGTACAATTTTTGTTTTTTTCCCCCCTAAATAGCTTCCTTTACCTTAGTGCAGTCCTCCTTCACTTACCTCATCCTTCCATTTTGCTTTTAAATGTCCTTATTTCTTCTGAGAAATCCCCACTTCCTGTTCTTCTGTCTGTAACTCCACACAGTAATGCGAGGCTTTCTCCCTGGTGTGGAGTGTCGTGCTCGCCCCCCTCCCTTGGACTACAGGAGAGTTAGGACGCCCACTAACACACAACTCCTTTCTCTATCTGCAACGTAGAGAGCGTCCTGACTCTCCTGTATTTATTGAAAATACATTGGGCTAGATTCACATAGATCAGCGGATCTTTAGATCCGCGTGACCTATGTGATTTAAGATGCGCTGCCGCAAGTTTGAGAGGCGAGTGGGTAATTCACAAAACACTTACCTCCAAACTTGCGGCGGCGGATCATAAATCCCCCGGCGGAATTCAAATTCCATGGCTAGGGGGAGTGTACTATTTAAATCAGGCGCGTCCCCGCGCCGATTTAAATGCGCATGCGCCGTCCGCGAATTTTCCCGGCGTGCATTGCTCCCACTGACGTCGCTAGGACGTCAGTGGTTTTGGCGTGAGCGTAACTTGCGACGAGCGATTTTGAGAATCGGCGTGCGCAAACAACTTAAAAAAAATAATAAATTGACGCGGGAATGACGGCTATACTTAACATTGGCTGCGCCTCATAGAAGCAGGGGTAAGTATACGCCGGGAAAACCGCTACGGAAACGTCGTAACAACACTGCGTCGGGCCCGCGTACGTTCGTGAATTGGCGTATCTCGCTGATTTACATATTTCTCAGCGTAAATCAGCGAGAACGCCCCCAGCGGCCATTTTTAAATTGCAGTTAAGATCCGACGGTGTAACACAGTTACACCTGTCGGATCTTAGGCATATCTATGCGTAACTGATTCTATGAATCAGGCGCATAGATACGACCGGCCTAAGTCAGAGATATGACGGCGTATCAGGAGATACACCGTCCTATCTCTCTGTGAATCTGGCCCATTGATTTTGTCTCATTGTTCATTGTGAACATTGGCTAAACCTCTCTCACCACATTCAAAGTCCCAGGGCTGCCCCCCCCCTTTGTCTTTTTCTATGGCATATCCAGGTCAACATCTTTCTTTTTCACACACCCATGCATGTCTTGGGTGTATTCATGCACTATATTTTATATAGTGAAAGGAAAATGTCGCACTTCATACAGGCCCTGCAACAATCATGAGGTTATTGGCTCCATCTTTTATTGTCCACTTATTCAAAATGTGTAGGAGAGCGCCGAGAACGTTTGCCACTGCCCATGCTTGATGGCTCTATTGCTATAAATGAAACTTGCCCGAGCAGAAAAAGTCCTCTGCAACACTCTCTACTAGACATGTGCACAGCAAAAAAAATTTGGGCCAGATTCAGGTAGCAATTGCGCCTGCGTAACCATAGTTACGCAGCGCAATTGCTGACTTGCGCCGGCGTAACAAGTTATCCTGATTCAGAGAACTCGTTACGCCGACTGCAGCCTAAAAATCTGAGTGGCATAAGGCTCTTATGCCACGCAGATTTTAGGCTGCATTCTAGCGATGACCGCTAGGGGGCGCTCCCATTGTGATCTGTGTATAGTATGCAAATTGCATACTAACACCGATTCACAACGTTGCGCGAGCCCTGCGTACACAAATTACGTAGTTTGCGTACGTCGGGTTTCGCGTAAGGTTACACATCCTAATAGCAGGCGCAGCCAATGCTATAGGATACCCACGTTCCCGCGTCGCGATATTTAAAATCTACGTCGTTTGCGTAAGTGAATCGTGAATGGCGCTGGACGCCATTCACGTTCACTTTGAAGCAAATGACGTCCTTGCGACGTCATTTCCTGCAATGCACGTCGGGAAAGTTTCCAGACGGAGCATGCGCTTTACGATCGGCGCGGGAACGCGCCTAATTTAAATGATTCCCGCCCCCGGCGGGATCATTCACATTGCGCGCGCTTACGCTGGGCAATTTTGCCGGCGCGCCCTCGCAATTTACGGAGCTACTGCTCCGTGAATCGAGGGCAGCGCAAAATATTTGCGTGGGCGCAGGGCAAAATCGTTGCCCTGTGCCTCCGCAAATAAAGCGCAAGTCGTACCTGAATCTGGGCCTTTGTTTATTTCTGTTTCGTTTCTGTTCGTTTATCGTGATTCGTAACGAGTCGTAATTTCGTAAGACGTTAGTTATCGTATTCGTACTCTTTAGTATTTTCGTAACACTTTTTTTTTCGTTTTTTTCTGTTAGTTTATTTTTCGTTGAATCGAGATTCGTATTTTCGTTATATTTTGTATTCTGCCGCGTTCGTATTTTTAAAATGATTTTATTCGTTCCTTCGTTTTTACGTTGGTTTAATTTTCGTTGTTTTGCTATTTGTATTTACATTATATTTTCCATCATGCCGCGTTCGTATTTTCGTAAGAAATATATTTTCGTTGCTTTATGATCATTCGTATTTTCATGTCTAATTTCCTTTGATTGTAAAAACGTACTTTTGTAGATTTTATTGCATTCGTAATTCTGTTAGAATACATTTTACGTTTATTTGACACACTACTCGTCGTAATTTTGTAATTCGTACTTTACTGTGATTGACTTGACTGTCTTAGCGCACACACACCCTGTCTAGAATGAAGTCTGACGTAGAAGAAAACTAAAATATGTCAGATATTACAAATACAAATCTAGAAATGAGATGCACTGCAGTCTAACACAGAAAAAGACACAAGGAGCCAGGAGGTAATGAGAAAGAAGCTCATTGGGGGAAGGAACAAACCTCTTCAGAGGAAAGGGACAGCGCTCAGTGGCTATTGGTCAATGTCCAGAAATATTTCAGTACTAACCAAAGCTAATTTACATTATTTCGTATTTTCGTTGTTTTCATTTCCGTTTTCCGAAGATTCGTAATTTATTTTTCGTTAGTTTTGATTTTCTTTTTTTATTTGTTCGGCATTTCAGTTGTTTTCTTTTCGGTCTTCGAATATTAGTAAGTTTGCATTTTCGTTCATTTTGTTTTTCGTAATAATTTTTTTTTTTGGGTTCGGTATATTCGTTGTTTCTGTTTTCGTTTTTCTGCTTTCGTATCTTCGTTGTTTTCCATATTCGTTATTTTGAAAATATCGTTATTCGTTGCGCTAAACCGTTTGTTCATTCGTATGTTAACGAATCAACTAAAATAACGAAAATTGACAGAAAACGTATTCGTAACGAAAAAAATTGCACATGTCTACTCTCTACTTTGAGCCCCGAACCCAGCAACAAGCCGTTGTAATATATTGCTAAATACTGGCCCTTCAGGGGTGGTGGATGCATTATTTTTATTTTTCAGGCTTTCTTCTTTAAAGCGGATGTGCCACGGGAAAATAATATTAAAAGCCAGCAGCTACAAATCCTGCAGCTGCTGACTTTTAATATTAGGACACTTACCTGTCCTGGAGTCCAGCGCCGATCGCAGCAGAGGACGAGCGATCACTCGTCTCTCTGCTGCTCCCCCCGCCATCCACGCTGAGGGAACCAGGAAGTGAAGCGCTGCGGCTTCACTGCCCGGTTCCCTATGGAGCATGCGCGAGTCGCGCCGCGCCCGCCCGCCGATTGGTTCCCGCTGTGTGCTGGGAGTCGAGTGTTCCCAGCACACAACGGGGGGGCGACGGGATGTGACGCAATGCCCGTCTTTTGCCCGGTATGCCGGGCCGGAAGTGGGTGCAGATACCTGTCTTTAGACAGGTATCTGCACCCCCCTCCCCCTGAAAGGTGTCAAATGTGACACCGGAGGGGGGAGGGTTCCGATCAGCGGGACTCCACTTTAGGGTGGAGAACCGCTTTAAGTGATCCTGTCCCTAGGGTGACAACAGTCACTACTGTCCTGTATCTCTGGAGAAGTGTCATTGTCAGCCTGGAGCAGAGCTAGCAACCGTCTCCCTCAATAACATGTGGAAGGAATTGGTCTGTAGTCCATGAAGGTGAAGGACTTTGGGGCCGGCAACACTTCTCGCCATTTCAGTGTAGCACAGGAAGTTAGGAACTCACAGGGGCGGACTGACCATTGAGTCACTCGGGCACTGCCCGAGGGCCCCCCATCCGGGTTGTCAGGCTTAGTAAAACCAGGGACAGTATGTAAAAATCTGTGTTTATTTTAGATCTGTCCCTGATATGTCCGAAACCGACATGCTTTTAATGTGAATATCCCAAGATTTTAGCTGCCCGCCTCTGCACTACCTCCTGGCGGCCATCTGTAAGCCAGAGGGGCCCCATAATCTTCTATTGCCCGGGGGCCCCATGAGTTGTCAGTCCGCCCCTGGGAACTCACCAGCTATTCTATCAGGAGCAACAGTTGTTTTGTTGTACTTGCATAGAGAGAATATCACTTGTAAATAAGTTTTTTTTATTATGTTTTTTTTTTATCCAGTACTGTGACTTTGCTGACCCATATGCTTGCAATATATTAGGGATAAACGCCACTTCCTCCCATTCTTCATTTTTAACCAATTTGTAGACGGAAGAGAGATGTGTGTCCTAAAAAATAACAATATCAGACAAAAATCTGCAGAGCTCCACAAGCTCAGTTAATGCAGAATCCATTTGTTGAGCTGGCAATCTCTCCTGTAAATTCTGCCCTCTAGTGGTCACAATTGGCACTGCACCATATTTAATTGTACCGGTTTAATCACTTAAAGTGGAGGTTCCCCCTAAAAAACAAGTTTCTACCATGAAATCCAGCATACTAGCGTGAGCTACAGTATGCCTTTATTTATTTTTTTGCGCCGTACTCAGTTTAATCCCGTAGTTACGTTTCAGACTCCCCGTGGGGAATGGGCGTTCCTATGCAGAGGGGAACATGATTGACTGCCGGCTATGGCGCGTCACGCTTCCCGAAAATAGCTGGAGTAGGACTCGGCTCTTCACGGCGCACAGACTAGGAGTTGACTGCGCAGGCGCCGTGAAGAGCCAAGTCCTATTTCGGCTATTTTCGGGAAGTGTGACGCGCCATAGCCGGCCGTCAATCATGTTCCCCTCTGCATAGGAACGCCTACTCCTCGCGGGGAGTCTAAAACGTAACTACGGGATTAAACTGTGAGTACGGCGCAAAAAAATAAAGGCATACTGTAGCTCGCGCTAGTATGCTGGATGGCATGGTAGAAAAAGAAAAATTTTTTTTTAGGGTGTGCCCCCGCTTTAAGACCCGGACCTTTAGGCAGGTAAAGGACCCGGCCAGTTTTTGCGATTTGGCACTGCGTCGCTTTAACTGGCAATTGCACGGTCGTGCGACGTGGCTCCCAAGCAAAATTGGTGTCCTTTTTTCCCCCACAAATAGCGCTTTCTTTTGGTGGTATTTGATCACGGCAGAAGGTTTTTATTTTTTGCTCTATAAGCAAAAATAGAGCGACAATTTTGAAAAGAATTCAATATTTTTACTTTTTGCTATAATAAGTATTCCCCAAAAATATCTTAAAAAAAAAAAAAAACGCTATTTTTCCCTCAGTTTTGGCCGATGCGTATTCTACCTATTTTTGGTAAAAAAAAAAAAAAAAAAAAACACGCAATAAGCGTTTATCGAATGGTTTGCACAAAATTTATAGCATTTACAAAATAGGGGATAGTTTTATTGCATTTTTATAAAAAAAAATTTTTTTACTACTAATGGTGGCGATCAGCGATTTTTTTCGTGACTGCGACATTAGGACGGACAATTTTGACACATTTTTGGGACCATTGTAATTTTCACAGCAAAAAAATGCTATAAAAATGCACTGTTTACTGTGAAAATGACAATTGCAGTTTGGGAGTTAACCGCTTCAGCGCCCACCAGTGGTTAAGTGTGACGTGTTTCTAACTGTAGGGGGGTGGGGTTGGACGTGTGATGTCATTGATCATGTTTACCTAATCAGGGAACAGATGATCAATGACACTGAAGAACGGGGAAAGGTGTGTTTACACATACACATACACATACACACACACACACACACACCCCCCCCCTACACACACACACACACACACAACCCCCCCCCTACACACACACACACAACCCCCCCCTACACACACACACACACCCCCCCCTACACACACACACACACCCCCCCCTTCACACACACACACACCCCCCCCTTCACACACACACACACCCCCCCTACACACACCCCCCTACACACACACACACACACCCTACACACACACACCCCCCTACACACACACACACACCCCCTACACACACACCCCCCCCCCCCTACACACACACACCCCCCCCCCCCCTACACACACACACCCCTACCCCCCCTACACACACACACCCCCCTACACACACACACACCCCCCCTACACACACACACACACACACCCCCCTCTACACACACACACACCCCCCTACACACACACACACACCCCCCCCCTACACACCCCCCCCCCCCTACACACACACACACACACAACCCCCCCCTATACACACACACACAACCCCCCCTACACACCCCCCCCCCCACACACACACACACACCCCCCCCTACACACACACACACACCCCCCCCTTCACACACACACACACCCCCCCTACACACACCCCCCTACACACACACACACACACACCCTACACACACACACCCCCCTACACACACACACACACACCCCCTACACACACACCCCCCCCCCCCTACACACACACACCCCCCCCCCCCCTACACACACACACCCCTACCCCCCCTACACACACACACCCCCCTACACACACACACACCCCCCCTACACACACACACACACACACCCCTCTACACACACACACACCCCCCTACACACACACACACACCCCCCCCCCTACACACCCCCCCCCCCCTACACACACACACACACACACCCCCCCCCTATACACACACACACACCCCCCCCTACACACCCCCCCCCCCACACACACACACACAACCCCCCCCCTACACACACACACACACACACACACACACAACCCCCCCTACACACACACACACACAACCCCCCCCTACACACACACACACACACACACACAACCCCCCCCTACACACACACACACAACCCCCCCCCCCCTACACACACACAACCCCCCCCTACACACACACACACACACACACACACAACCCCCCCCCTACACACACACACACACAACCCCCCCCTACACACACACACACACACAACCCCCCCCCTACACACACACACACACAACCCCCCCCTACACACACAACCCCCCCCCTACACACACACAACCCCCCCCTACACACACACAACCCCCCCCTACACACACACACACACAACCCCCCCCCTACACACACACACACACAACCCCCCCCTACACACACACACACACAACCCCCCCCCCTACACACACACACACACAACCCCCCCCCTACACACACACACACACAACCCCCCCCCCTACACACACACACACACACTCACACACACACACACACACACACACACACACACACACACACACACACTACACACCACACACACACACACACACACACACACACACACACACACACACACACACACACACACACACACACACACACACACACACACAGCACACCACACACACACACACACTCACACACACACACACACTCACACACACACACACACACACACACACACACACACACACACACACACACACACACCACACACACACCACACACACACACACACGACACACACACACACACACACACACACACACTACACACACACACACACACACACACACACACACACACACACACACACACACACACACACACACACACACTCACACACACACACACACACACACACACACACACAACACACACACACACACACACACACACACACACACACACACACACACACACACACACACACACACATCCCCCCCCTACACACACACATCCCCCCCCTACACACACACACACACCCCCCCCCCCAACACACACACACACCCCCCCTACACACACACGCAGGCGCCGTATAGAGCCGACTCTATACGGCGCCTGCGCAATGACGTTCGGCTTGTCGGAAAGTCGTGACGCGCAGTATGTGCCCGTCGGAGGAACGTCAATCAACTAGGAACGCCCACCGCCAAGGGACGAAATGGCGATATCGAGGTATGTACTAAAAAAAACAAAACAAAAGCCAGCCTACCCGCAGTGTAAGCAGTCTTACGAATGTATTGTTATAAATTTGTTTTAGGGGGAACCACCGCTTTAAAGCTCTTATGGAACCATTGTCACTGGCTGAAGACTGAACCAATGAGCTGTTCCGAAAGACGTCCCACCTCTATGACACTTCCTGTTTGTGTTCCATGCTGGTTTCTGTCTCGCTTCCTCTGACATCCACAGGCACCAGCGTGATTGTGTCCTCTGAACATTCACAGCACAAGTTGACTGTTATCTCGTGGACTTCCCTGGAAACTTTACCATCACAGACTGGGACTGCCCTGCCACATCTCCTGGACGCACTTACCTGTTTCATCCACTTTCTTGTAAGTGTTTTTAAAGGAACACTAAAGGTTCGTTTTTTATTAGATCAATTGATTGCTGTAAGCTAGAGCATTTAAATATCACTTACCTCGTTTTTCCTTTTGACCTCCAAAATACAGTAATCCAGGTTTGAAAATGCCATTTCCTGTCTCTCCTCCAATTGCTTTCCACCAGCATCTGAGCCGTTTTGCATGGTGGAAAGCAGAATGTGCTCACCCCCTCCCTATGACTACAGCCCTGCGTGAAGATGCTCTCTTATCCCTCACAGGCATGGAGGCTAAGCCTAATGGGAACTGTAGTTCCCATTAGGCCGTGATGTAGCAAGAATGAATGCGCACCGCAAACCAGGAAGTCAGTGAGAATAATGATTCAGGAGTGACGGAGGTGAATAAAACAGCTCGAGCTCAACAGGTATCAAACTAGTTATAATGCAAAACATTACTTTTTACTTTATCAGCTACTGTCAGACTTTAATTTAAGAGGAAAATATTTTTGTCTTTACAACCCCTTTAGGGGATATTAAATGTTTTATACTTCTGCACTTAGAGGCACCTTGTTTGTTTTTCTGTTTCCATTAGAGATTGCTTGTCTCCCTGAGTGCTGCCTTAAAGGGTGTGAAGATTTGCTACCCTCTCCAACACAGACTGTCAGGATTCGAATGCGTGGGGCGCCCTGAATATACACATTTTACTGACAGTCCTACAAGCGGACGTCCGCTAAAAAAATTATATTAAAAGCCAGCCGCTACAAATACTGCAGCTGCTGACTTTTATATTAGGACACTTACCTGTCCTGGATTCCAGCGCCGTCTGCAGCAGAAGACGAGCGATCGCTCGTCACTCTGCTGCCCCCCCCCCCCCGTCATCCTCGGTGAGGGAACCAGGAAGTGAAGCGCTCCGGCTTCACTGCCCGGTTCCCTACAGAACATGCGGGAGTCGCGCTACGCATGCCGATTGGCTTCCGCTGTGTACTGGGGCGGGAGGTGACATGCCCGCAGTCTGTCCGGAAGTGGGTGCAAATACCTGTTTAGACAGGTATCTGCACCCCCCTGAAAGGTGTCAAATGTGACACCGGGGTTCCGATCAGTGGGAGTTGCACTTTAGGGTGGAGCTCCGCTTAAATATTAAGGCTGCAGCCTACACTTTTGAGTTCCGAGGGAACCCTGACACTGTACAGCCAAGATGTGTTCACATTACAAAGAAAATCACTACAATTAAAAAAGAAGTATGGAGATTTCACACCCCCCCCCCCCCCCTTCCAGAAGGATGCTTGCCTAGGTGAATGCTGTCGCCTATGGAGATTAAGGGTCAAAGTTCAGGTATATTGGAATTTTACCAGTAAATGCAAAGTGTTCTCCATGTCCCCCCCCTCCCAAAAAACACAAATCATTCAAACACAGATCAAGTATTTATAGATAACTGTTTACTTCCATAAACTGTTCTGTTCCAGCTTTATCACATCATATAAAAATATACAATAGCAAGGTAAGGGGGGAGGTGAAAAAATAAAATAAAAAAAATTAAATCATTCTTTTCATTTTTTTTTTCTTCCTAAAAAGGTGTTCAATAAAAACTCAATTCTGCAGCAATGTTTAATAAGGAATTGACATTAAAGAAAAATGACCCTTAAAGGGCTTGTCCACTCATGTGCCAGTTCTGTCTCCCAGTACAGTAGCAGAACACTGTACACACTTCCTCAGGGGCATGGCAGGAGCCCAAGAAACATCACTGATTGGTCAGAACAAAGAAAAATGTTATTTGGGCACCCAGCCGTCTGCTTTTTATTTTAACTAAATCTTCCCCAACATTGACATTACTACTGCAATCTAAACAATGGAACTGGAAACCCGCCACAATTAAAGGTGGTATAACAAAGATACAATTTATATGAAATGGATAAAGTGGACACGTCCTTTAATAAATCTCCACACCTCCTCGTATAATAATATCCAAGCAGAAGGGATCAGGTTATATTTCTCATTTAATGGCAAAGCATCTCGGACCTACGGGCGGCATGCGATGCATCTGTGGTACCTACATGCGCTAAACAAAACTTCAGCTGTTTCCAATAAAAAAAAAAAAGGGGGCCAATTCCAAAGTGTTGTAACCCATAGCAGCCAATCAGGATCCAATTTTGTAATCAAGCACAAGACGAATTCTGATTGGTTACTATTAGATTACAGCATTTAAAAACACGACTGCTTGCACCCCCCCTCTTCATACTACGGCAGGGACGATGGCGTTATAAAAAGGGAGTCGATTCTCTGTAATGTTCTATTAAATGGAGATGGTTGTGATCCTCAAACGTCGGCTCTGCTGAGCTCAGGCGGGAGAGGTAGATGACAAATTCTGGGTAGTCCTGGCAATCATCGCTCTTCCAAGGAGAAAAATCGGCGTAAAAATAAGTTGCCAAACATATAAAAAATAAAGTCTTAAAGGGTTTTGGAGAGTCCGGATTATTTCTTCTGTTTCGGTGGAGGCCTGCAACAAGGGAACAGAAAGGGAATTAATTTGGGGGAGAGAGCATTATACAATACAGAGAGGTGAGTGAAGGAAGGTGTACATTGAGAGCAGTGCGGACCTTTGTATGAGTTTAGATCAGGGGTCTCAAACTGGTGACCCTCCAGCTGTTGCAAAACTACAAGTCCCATAAGGCATTGCAAGGCTGACAGTTACAAGTATGACCCCCCCCCCGCACATCATTCCTCCCCATACAGAACACAGAAGAGACGATCGGTGGGCGGATGTTGCTGTACCGTTGTCTGGTTGAGCTACAATGAAGAACCAACCAGAGAATAAAGATCAGCAATTACTCTTCGAAAACTCTAGCACACCAAAGCCACTAGGAGTGCAGAGGTGTGACTCTAGTCTCGATTGGTGCATTTTTGTTTTTGGACCGATTACTGTATTGGCGTTAATGGTCCCCAAAAAGTGTCACTTAATGTTCAATTTGTCTGCCACAATGTGGCAGTCCCGCAAAAAAAAATAAAAGCCGATCGCCGCCATTACTAGTAAAAAAAACAAAAAAAAAAAAAAACATAAATTATTAAGTCCTTAAAGCGGAGGTTCACCCAAAAAAAACAAGTATATAACATTACATTCAGTATACCTCAAACATGTACAGTATGCTGTTTTTTCTTTGGGGGTGTACATACGGTATTATCTGTATTTTCCTCCCGGGGGAGTGGGCGTTCCTGTGCAGTGCCGCAATGTCATCTGGGATTTCGATCATATGATTGACGTGCCTGAGAAAAACTGCCCCCGGCGGATAAGGCGCGTCATGACTTTGCGAAAGTAGCCGAACCGCGAGTCGGCTCTATACAGCGCCTGCGCACCGACTAGGAGCCGTGTAGAGCCGACTGCGCAAGCGCCGTATAGAGCCAACTCGCGGTTCGGCTACTTTCGGAAAGTCGTGACGCGTCTTATCCGCCGGGGGGAGTTTCTCAGGCACGTCAATCATCTGGGCGAAGTCCCAGATGACATTGCGGCACTGCACAGGAACGCCCACTCCTGCGGGAGCGAGTACCCGGAAGGAAAATACCAATAAAACCGTATGTACACCCCCCCAAAAAAAATGGCATACTGTACATGTTTGAGTATACTGAATAATGTTGTATACTTGTTTTTTGGGTGAACCTCCGCTTTAAATCTATCCCATAGTTTGTAGACGGTATAACTTTTGTGCAAACCAACCAATGTAAGCTTATTGGGATTTTTTTCACCAAAAATATATAGCAGAATACATATTAGCCCAAGTTGATGAAGAAATGTTTTTCACATTTTTATTGGATATGTTTTATAGCGGAAAGTAAAAAAAAAACTCAAGATAGTCGCACTATGCTTATAGCGCAAAAAATAAAACCCACAGAGGTGATCAAATGCCACCAAAATAAAGCTCTATTTGTGGGAAAAGAACATCCATTTTGTTTGGGTACATTGTCGCATGACCGCGCAATTGTCAGTTAAACGACGCAGTGCAGTATCGCAAAAAATGGCCTTGTCAGGAAGTGGGGAAATCCTTCCGAGACTGAAGTGGTTAAAGGAACAGGATTTTTTTTTATTATTATTAGGTAAACAGTTTAATATGAAGGCCTGGGACAGTATTCCTTTAATTCTGGAAAAAGATACCACCCCCTATGAGGATCTGAACTTGAACTGAAAAGTGGTCACATGTACGGCTTACACAAGGAAGGTAAACATCCTGATAGAAATAGGCATACGAGAGGTACTTTTTATGGAGAGATCTGGGATCTACAAGACCCCAAAGACCCTCCTTTGCCCTTAAAAGCATTCAAGATTACTCTGCTTGACCATTGATGGGTCATGCCTCACAGATCTCCAATGTTTGGACCTCCGCTTTTGCTATATCCCGGTATTATTATACCTGAGCCTTTTACCACTGTGCCTACTTTATATTTTGCACTGATGTCTGTTTATTTTTCTGTTTTTTGTGTATTGCCTAACGTTTATGACCAGGTTGTCTGGTGTTTTTTTTGTATGTTTTTCAGTTTGTTGGTTTGTCTTAAACCTAATTAACATATCTTAAAAAAAATAAAAATAAACGATCTGGGCGTGCCGCATACGCTTTTGATCTTTGAAAATGGCACAGTTTACTTCCAGGTAACCCGGAAGTGATGTCAGGTCATCGCTTCCAGGTTACCAAAGCCAAGCCGGTCTTTGTTTGTCTCTCTCCGATCAGCCAGCGGAAGCACCAACTGGTTTTAAGGTTCCGGTAAAGTGGCGGAAGGAGGTGTAACCACTTGAACTCTAGTGATATACGGGAACGACGCCAATCATCAGATGTTACACAAAGTTAGAAATAAGCAGCTTGGTAGTAACATCAGAAGTAGCCAGTTCATGCTTTGCTCCATCACACCCACCTGTAGATGCCGACCACCACTGCGTGGTCCCTCTCATACGGCTCCAGGGTCAGCTGCTCCTGGGGCTTCATGTTCTCCTGCTGCATCTTCTTCACTTCCGATGCAAAAACGGCCTCCGGAGCCGCTGTCGAGTCAATGCAATTTGCCTGAAAAAAGAAAAAATGGAGGCTTAATATTGTGATGCAATGAAAAGGAAGAAAAAAATAAATCACTGGACAATCTTGAGGCTGGGGGCAACCAGGGAGATTGCTTTTTTTTGGGGGGGGGGGCTAAAGGTTTGAACCCCTGTCAAGTTTTTTCCATGTTCCCAATAAAAAGAGTCTCTCTGGCTTGACTTAGTTTGGAATCCTCTCCTTGCTTCCCGTTATGTTTAAAGGAGTTGTATATAGAATGCACCTTCTGCCTTTACATTAGGATAATAAAATAAATCGTGTGTAGAAGCTTCCCCAGCACCCCTTAAATTACTTACCTGAACCCCATCTCTCTCAGCTGCCCGGGACTCTTGTCTCAGCCAAAGTCAGTAAAACCAATCAGGAGCGGGGGGCGGGGCTCCGCGTCTGAATGGATACACGGAGCCGTGATTGCTCGGGTGCCCCCATAGCAAGCTGCTTGCTGTGGGGGGCACTCGATAGGAGGGAGTGGCTAGGAGTGCAGAAGAGGGACCCTAAAAAGAGGAGGATCTGGGTTGCTCCGTGCAAAACCAGATGCTCAGAGGCAGCAAGTATAACACTTTTTTTTTTTAAAGACAAGACTTCACAATCACTTTAAGGGCAGGAAGTTAAAAGGAATCTTCTATATGGGACACAAAGACTTGAACAGGGAGGGGGCTTACCTCTCCCATACTCCTATCTTCGCCCCCAAAAAATAGGTTTGGCTTTACATAAAAACTTTAAAGGGAACCTGTACTTTTAACAAGTTCGCTCTCGAGCAGCTGAAGCTTCCAAAACAAAAGTCATTGTTCCTGCAACAAATGGAACGTTTTCTCTCCAGTAGGCAGCGAGACCCGACACCACTGTCCTGAATCTTCACATAACTTCATGGAGGGTCAGCTACTAGCTTCCCCCCCGGTCACTACCAATGTCCTGTAGTACAGTGGTCATCAACCCTGTACACTCAGGGGCCCAACAGGCCAGGTTTGCAAGATAACTGAAATACATGACAGGTGATATCATTTGCTGATCAGCCATTGCAGTATTCTAGTCTGCATCTCCCCAAGGTAATGCATAAAACCTGGCCTGTTAGTGGGCCCCGAGGACAGGGGTTGATGACCACTGCTGTAGTGGCCCAATGCAGGAAACACAGCATGCACCTAGAGGAGCACAGGCCGCTGTCACAGGAAGAAGTGTAGGTAATGAGGTTACAATCATAAAAGCAAAGCATACAGCTTAAGCCAATGCGTTTCAGAAAAGTTGCTGCCCCCTTCTTCGGGGCTGTTGGTACTTCGCTTATGGAGGTGGGTGGGCTCCGTGGTAGTACCCAAATTGCAGGCTTGAGATATGGCAGAAGACAAGCTTTGCATTTGCAAAAAAAAAATAAAAAATTCAGGTACCACCACGGAGCCCACCCACCTCTGTAAGAAAGTACCAAAAGCCTTGAAAAAAGGGGTAAGGCCATTCCTCCGAAATGCATTGGCTCAAGCTGTACGTTTTCATACTCTGTATATGATTGTGACTTCATACTAGAACGTGCATCATTCCAGAAACATGGCGCCAACAATGCCCCCCCCCCCCCCCCCCAAGCACGGTGTCACTGAAAAGGCTGTGGTACTTGTAAGGTAGAAGCCCAAGTCCAAGTCCATTGTAAAGTTCAGTTTTCCAACATCCTATTGAAGACTGACATTTCCCCCCCCTTTTGTACCAACCTTTATGGATATGACAAAATGGCCGCCATTCTTCAGGAAATTGTGGGCGTTTAAGGCTAC
Source organism: Rana temporaria (assembly GCF_905171775.1). Taxonomy (NCBI): domain Eukaryota; kingdom Metazoa; phylum Chordata; class Amphibia; order Anura; family Ranidae; genus Rana; species Rana temporaria. The sequence goes on from NC_053498.1 coordinate 10,837,486, forward strand.
AATTCTGGTCTGATCCGGCTGCGCAACATCGGCGAAAACGACATCGACCATTCCTGGGAAGACGATGGGTTAGAGATTCAGTCATGGAGGAAGACTACGATTGTGAACAGGTCGAAGAAACGACAGACATAGCAACACGTATGAGGATGTAACCGTTACCTAGCAACATGCGGTATTTGTGGGGGTGCCTGGCGTCCTCGATAATGGGGATAATGTTTGTGCGCTTTTTGGCTACGTTGATGAGATCGCGGCCCGATCGGTGAGAGAACTCCACGGCATACACCAGGCCTTCCTGCCAAAACAGAACATCGACACACAATGAGCAAGAGCAGGATTTTATAGTAGGACAGTGATGGGGAACCTCGGCACCCCAGATGTTTTGGAACTACATTTCCCATGATGCTCCACTACACTGCAGAGTGCATGAGCATCATTGGAAATGTAGTTTCCAAAACATCTGGGGTGCCGAGGTTCACCATCACTGTACTAGAACATCTAAAATTGCTGGAGGGGGGGGGGGGGGGGGGGGGGGGGGTAGATTCCTTAAAGCATAGACAATCTGAATACTTACAGGGCCAACCAGGTCAGAAACGTGGGATACGGTAGTTCCAGAAGCAGCTCCCAGATACAAGACTTTAGCACCGGGCTTTATGTGGATCTGATCGACGCCACCCAAGATGGCGGCTGCCAACTTCGATCTGAATGGATTCCAGGTTCTGTATTCAATCTTGGTTTCTCCCTCCTGCAGAGTTTAAAAGATCAGGTTAGCCTTTCTGTATCACATCCTTACCTATACTACATTAGGAGTGGATTGCCTACAACCAAGAGAATAACCCTAAGGCCCTCTAGCTGTTGCGGAACTACAAGGCCCATCATGCCTCTGCGAGTCATGCTTGTAACTGTCAGCCACTTGCAATGCCTCATGGGAGGGACTTGTAGTGCCGCAAAAGCTGGGCGGCCACAGGTTGAGCACCCATGCCCTAAGACAGTGATGGTGAACCTTGGCACCCCAGATGTTTTGGAACTACATTTCCCATGATGCTCATGTACTCTGCAGTGTAGTGTAGCATTATGGGAAATGTAGTTCAAAACCATCTGGAGTGCCGAGGTTCGCCATCACTGCCCTAGGAAGACACACACCAAAAAATAAAAAAGACTGAGGGCCACTCCTTAGTCCAGCGAAGGGTTACAAGTGGCTCAGAGACAAGTCTGCTCTTCACAGATCACAAGTAAGGCTCCACATGTCTTATCGCTTGCTTCAACCTCTTGCCGACAAGCCGTCATATGTGGCAGGTTGGCTCTCCTGCGCAAACCGCTGTAGGTGCATGTCGGTCTCTGCAAGGAGGATAGCAGGCATGCCCAAGGACTCGATGTCCGCCGGTGACCCACATACGCGCTGTACAGAGGCAGAACGGGGAACTGCCTATTTAAACAAGGCGATTCCCAGTTCTACAAGATGACGTCAGATCTTCTGTTCCCAATGATCGGGAACAGTGATGCCACCCCCCTTACAGTTAGAACACGCAGAGGGAACACATTTAACCCCTTGACCACCCACTAGTGTTAAAGCGGAGTTACAGGCTATTTTTCGTTCATTAAAACTCAGCAGCTACAAAAAGTAAAGCTGCCGACTTCTAATAAACCGCCACTTAGCTGTCCCACGGTCCAGTGATGCCGCCGCCCGGAGGCTCGCTCTTCCACTGGAACTGTGGGCACCCGACTGACAGCTTGTGGCTTCACGGCCGAGCATGTACTGTGCGAGTCGCGCTACGCTTTAGGAGTGGATAGGCGATCTCCTGGGATCTGTCTCATGTCCAGGTGATTGCCTAGGGCAGTGGTCTCCAAACTGCGGCCCTTTGCTTGCCTTTATCCGGCCCTTAGGGCACTTTCCCTCCCACCGATATGAGACCCTATTCTGACATTGACAATGGAGCACCATTTCTTCCACTGACGTCACTAATGGAGCACTATTCCTCCCCCCAATACCAGATGTTTACTCCCACTGATGCCAGGAAATTTTCCACTCCCGCTGGCCAAAGTCCGTCCCTCCAAAGAGTCTGAAGGACAATAAACCGTCCCTTTGTTTAGAATGTTTGGAGACCCCTGGCCTAGGGAGAAGAGGAGTCGCCTAGGGAGAAGAGGAGTCGCCTAGGGAGAAGAGGAGTCGCCTAGGGAGAAGAGGAGTCGCCTAGGGAGAACAGGAGTCGCCTAGGGAGAACAGGAGTCGCCTAGGGAGAACAGGAGTCGCCTAGGGAGAACAGGAGTCGCCTAGGGAGAACAGGAGTCGCCTAGGGAGAACAGGAGTCGCCTAGGGAGAACAGGAGTCGCCTAGGGAGAACAGGAGTCGCCTAGGGAGAACAGGAGTCGCCTAGGGAGAACAGGAGTCGCCTAGGGAGAACAGGAGTCGCCTAGGGAGAACAGGAGTCGCCTAGGGAGAACAGGAGTCGCCTAGGGAGAAGGAGGAAGTGGGACAGGAATTCCGCTTTAAAACAAAGAACCCACCCCCCTCAAAAAAAAAAAAAAAAAAAAAAAAAATTAAATGTGGCATGTCAGGGGGCGAGGAGTACTCAAAGCAGAAGTTTCACTTTTGGGTGGAACTCCGCTTTAACCCCTTCCCTGCCAGTGCAGTTTATACAACTGCATTGATGGCAAGCGCTAGTCTCTGGCTCACAGCTTTCCAAGACAAGTGGCCGACAAGAGGAATGAAGAGTGTCGCTTGCCTCAGGAAAGCGCTTGAAGCTGTGGATGAGTGCCAGCTACCGATGTGGTCATCTGCTTGCTGGCGGTGTTGGACCGCCATCAGGAAGGAAAGGGGGGGTAAAGTCCTGTTCAACCACTTGGCCAACTTTATGCAGCATGTAGGCAGGGGTAAGCAACATGGGGCCCTCCAGCTGATGCAGTCCCATCATGCCTTTGGGAGTAGTTGTAACTGCCACCCTTAATGCCTCATGGGAAACGTAGTTCCACAACAGCTGGAGGGATACAGGTTGTAGAAAGATGTAGCGTGACAGAACAGTTGGGTCCTCAAGGCCCACCAACAGGCCAGGTTTGCAAGATAACTGAAATGCATCACAGGTGATATCATTTCCTGCCTAGTGATTGCAGGATTCTAGTCTGCCTCTGCCCAAGGTAATACATAAAACCTGGCCTGTTAGTGGGCCGAGAACAGGTTTGAAGACCACTGCTGTAGAAAACAAAATGAGACTTTAACTACATGTGAACAAAGCTGCTGATGTTCAGAATTAGGATTCCCCTTAGAACATGGGTGCTCAACCTGTGGCCCTCCAGCTGTTACAAAACTACAATTCCCATAATGCCTCAGCCTTTGTGAGTCATGCTTGTAACTGTCATCGGCTTGCAATGCCTCATGGGACTTGTAGTTCTGCAACAGCTGGAGGGCCACAGGTTGAGCACCCATGCCTTAGAAGGACAAGGCGGCAGCACAGTGGTGCAGTGAGTAGCACTTTCGCCTAGCAGCAAAAGGGTCGCTGGTTCGAATCCCGACCACGACACCATCTGCTTGGAGTTTGCATGTTCTCCCTGTGCCTGCGTGGGTTTCCTCCGGGTACTCCGGTTTCCTCCCACACTCCAAAGACATGCTGGTAGGTAAATTGGATCCTGTCCAAAAATTGGCCCAGTATTTATATATGTATATCTGTGTGTATGACTGTGTCCCAAGCGTGTCGAGATCCTACGGGGTAAAATGACCGCAACAGCCAAGCAGACACTGGCTGGAAAAAGCGCCCAGAGGCGATTCAGTTCGCATGTGTAGCGCTATACAAGTCTTTCATTCATTCATTCATACTAATGCAAACTGCTTCATTTCTACACACCTCCACCGACATCCTCTTCTCCCCATAGACCGATTCCCCAGGAACGAGATTCTTTGTCACCAGCGCGTCCTCCTTCCCTCTGCAGATGAACACTCCTGCAAAACACAAAAAGTAGCGTCAACGTGCGGCCGGCGTGACTCGAGCCTTCAGGGCGATGACCTGCATTGTTCTACAGGACACACTCCGGGGCAATAATGGAGGAAAATTTACCTTCGTGTCTATGTGGTTCCACCACCACTTTCCTTCCTGCTCCGAATCCTC
>NC_053498.1:10846579-10949079 GCF_905171775.1 Rana temporaria
GGCGCGTCAAAAGGAGGGAAGGGGCGGAAGTGGGTGGTAGACATTTTTGTTGTGGGCAAAGAAAAACAAAACGCGAAATTGATAGCCTGTATTATTGTTGTTGTTGTTAGAGTGCCTTGGCAATGAGTTAAAAATAAATCGGTTCATCACTGCTTGAAGCACACAGTTCAATGTGATTGTACAATATTATTTAGATCTGCCAACAGTTCGGTGTTGCCAACCTACCAGATTGAAATTTACTGGCACAGCCATGTTTTTACTGGCATTTCACAAAAGTTGAATAGACAAGTGGGTGACTAAAGCGCTAGCCAACAGTGAAAATTAAAAGTGACCAGTGAAAAACAAAATGCTGCTCAAATCTAAAATGTGCTAACAACAAATAAAGGTCTGTATAAAGAATGATGAGCGCAAACTGAAAATCTAAAAGTGAATATAAAGACAGTCCATAGGGGACTGATAACAATCAATAAAGATATGCAGTGAATTTAAAATTAGTGAAATAACCCAAAACTGATAATAAATCCAAAAATAAAAAGTCCAAATATATAAATCAAAGTTTGGATAAATCAATCTAGTGTGCCAGTGATAAACAAAACTTCTGCACTTTGGGCATCAATGTGGACAATCTTGATAACTCTTTGCTTAGCCTGGGCTCACAGAGCGCTTACCTCCAGACACTAGGTCATGCGTGTCAACGAAATCCTCCCAAAACTGGAACAAAATCCAAACAGTGGGTAACACGTGTTGCACGGAATCTTCCCAGTGCTGAGATAGAATCGAGGGGCGTTCTCTGTATCCAATACCAGTATAGGTCCAGGCGCAGCGAAGTCGACTCCACAGGATAGCCACAAGGTGTATCAGGAGCAAATGTAGAAATAAAAAGCTCTCATGGTGAAGTATGCAAGCACTTTAAAATTTAATAAAGGTAAAAATGTGCTTACATTGAAAAACCGAATAAAACGCCAAACAGCGGCACTTCCGGTGGACGGTCAGGGTGTCACGTCACTTCCGGTCACATCTAACCTTATGCATTACGTCACGACACGTGACTTCATTGGGAGGATTTCGTTGACACGCATGACCTAGTGTCTGGAGGTAAGCGCACTGCGAGCCCAGGCTAAGCAAAGAGTTATCAAGATTGTCCACATTGATGCCCGAAGTGCAGAAGTTTTGTTTATCACTGGCACACTAGATTGATTTATCCAAACTTTGATTTATATATTTGGACTTTTTATTTTTGGATTTATTATCAGTTTTGGGTTATTTCACTAATTTTAAATTCACTGCATATCTTTATTGATTGTTATCAGTCCTCTATGGACTGTCTTTATATTCACTTTTAGATTTTCAGTTTGCGCTCATCATTCTTTATACATTTCACAAAAGTTACTAAATTTAATTTTTAGGTGCAAATTTCAGTATTTAGACTACAAACAAATAAGCTTGGCAAATACCAATGTGATTTAAGGTAGATATTAAGGTAAAAATAAACATATTTTTGTTATTTTCAATATAATAAGGGCAAATTATTTAGTCACATCACCCCCTGCCTCCATCCCCCTCTGCCACCAACACCCCCTGCCTTCACCCCCCTCTGCCACCAACACCCCCTGCCTCCATCCCCCTCTGCCACCAACACCCTCTGCCTTCACCCCCCTCTGCCACCAACACCCTCTGCCTTCACCCCCCTCTGCCACCAACACCCTCTACCTTCACCCCCCTCTGCCACCAACACCCCCTGCCTTCACCCCCCTCTGCCACCAACACCCCCTGCCTTCACCCCCCTCTGCCACCAACACCCTCTACCTTCACCCCCCTCTGCCACCAACACCCCCTGCCTTCACCCCCCTCTGCCACCAACACCCCCTGCCTTCACCCCCCTCTGCCACCAACACCCTCTACCTTCACCCCCCTCTGCCACCAACACCCTCTGCCTTCACCCCCTCTGCCACCAACACCCCCTGCCTTCACCCCCCTCTGCCACCAACACCCTCTGCCTTCACCCCCCTCTGCCACCAACACCCTCTGCCTTCACCCCCCTCTGCCACCAACACCCTCTGCCTTCACCCCCCTCTGCCACCAACACCCTCTGCCTTCACCCCCCTCTGCCACCAACACCCCCTGCCTTCACCCCCATCTGCCACCAACACCCTCTGCCTTCACCCCCCTCTGCCACCAACACCCTCTGCCTTCACCCCCCTCTGCCACCAACACCCTCTGCCTTCACCCCCCTCTGCCACCAACACCCCCTGCCTTCACCCCCCTCTGCCACCAACACCCTCTGCCTTCACCCCCCTCTGCCACCAACACCCTCTGCCTTCACCCCCCTCTGCCACCAACACCCTCTGCCTTCACCCCCCTCTGCCACCAACACCCTCTGCCTTCACCCCCTCTGCCACCAACACCCCCTGCCTTCACCCCCCTCTGCCACCAACACCCCCTGCCTTCACCCCCCTCTGCCACCAACACCCTCTGCCTTCACCCCCCTCTGCACCAACACCCTCTGCCTTCACCCCCTCTGCCACCAACACCCCCTGCCTTCATCCCCCTCTGCCACCAACACCCCCTGCCTTCACCCCCCTCTGCCACCAACACCCCCTGCCTTCACCCCCCTCTGCCACCAACACCCTCTGCCTTCACCCCCCTCTGCCACCAACACCCCCTGCCTTCACCCCCCTCTGCCACCAACACCCCCTGCCTCCATCCCCCTCTGCCACCAACACCCCCTGCCTTAACTCCCATCTGCGGTGCCACAATCTCCCCCAGGCCCCCTGCCCCCATCGTCCCCTAACTCCATCCCCCTCTGCGGTGCCACCAACAACCCCTGTCTCCATCCCCCACCCTCTGCGGTGTCTACAATCACCCCCTGCCTCCAATCTCCCCCCCTGCCTCCATTGCCCCCTCTGCGGTGCCACCAAAGCCACCATCACCCCTGCCTCCAATCTCCATGCGCAGTTCCAAGCCGAACCAATCTCTATTTTTACTGGCACATTCCCGCAACTACAGACATTTACGAACGGGGGAAAAAAGTGCCCGTTTTTACGAACTGTCCGTAAAAATACGAACGGTTGGCAACACTGCAACAGTTGTGTAGTACAGGGGCCTGCCTGATTGGATACAAATTGGTTTGTTTATGAAGATCCTTCTATTACATCGTTTTGGCAAATCTCAAATTGATCGCAGAGATTGCCTGCATCAGGCCCCTGTACTACATATATGTCGGTAGATCTAAAAGAGATTGTACAATCAGATTGTATAGTGTATGCTTAGCATTACACACAAACATGTGTTTTCCACTGCAATGCATAATGTGCCTCAGTGTTACTAAACCCACAACAGTAAAATCAGTCTGTATATGTAGTAATGAATGCTTGTTATACTCACTGTGGAACCCAAGGGGTTAATCCTCCGCATTGTGTAAAAAGTCTGTTTGATCCTGTCTTCTCCGATCCTCCCCTTCTTCCACTGTCCCCATTCTATCTGCTGATAGAACAGAGACTAGGGGACACTCTGCACATGCTCAGATTACTAGAGTTTTTTTTTTATGGGAGAATACATGTGATCGGAATTCCCCCCCGATCTTTGCAGCACTGCCCATCATTAAAAAAATCCGCCCCCATCATGTACATATCCGCCCCTCACACACACCCACCATGAACAAATCCGCCCTTTACAGACGTGAACGAGCATCGGGAGCTAGGGTGATCACGTGTCCCGGATTGCCCGGGACAGTTCCTGCATTTTGCAGGTCTGTCCCGGGCACATAAATTCCAAGACAATACAGTGTCCCGGAATGAAACTGACACAGTCACCCCCCGGGCCAATCTGATGCCCCTAAAAAAGGTCGCCACATCACCGCTTTACTCACTGACAGTACTTGTCCTGGCTGGGAATGCCTGGGGGAGCACAATCCCCGCCCCCTGCTTGTGATTGGAGAAATCATAAATCCCGCCTCTTGTGTCCAATCACTGTGCTATGATTCGTTACAGCACAAGCTGATTTTTGGGAAGGGAGGGTGTCCCTGAATGGTAGTTTGGAAATGTTGTTACCCTATCGGGAGCGTGCGGCACAATGTCGGCTGTTGTGTGCAGGCGCCGTCTACAGCTGATCGTAAATTCAGCTGTTCTGCGCAAGCGTGGTGCATGCGCAGTTCCGGCCCAGGGCATTTTTCGATAGAAGGGGCACTTCTCGACAGAACACCGGCTCCATCTTTGACAGTTCAGTCCCTGCGCTGGGAGTGACGTGCACATATGTGCGGCACGTGGGTGTTAAAGCCCGCTCACTTTGCTGCCTCACGTATGCGTTCTGTGAGCGGCGAGAGGTTAAGAGCTGCTGTGCGGTGCGATCCAGCTGAGATCAACGCAGTGATGATGCGCTGAGATCGGCGGATCACAATTTCCTTTTTTTTTTAAACAAACTTTATTGAGACGCCTCATAGACATCTCATACTTTTAAATTGCCGGCCACACAGTTGAAGGCAGTGGAGTGCCTTGCATGGTGCTGAAATAAAGTACAGCATGCAGCACATTGTGCCCGCACGCCAGCGAAACACAGTGGTGTGAACCGGGCACATGGAATTTTTCCTTCTCCATGTGGTGGGACTGAGCTGGAATAGCTGCCCCACCCCATCTGGTGTGAACCAGCCCTAAAGGAAAGGAACTGGTGACAAAGGTCCAGAGAGCAGATGCCCTTACTTGAACATACAGGGCACTAAATGTCGGTACAGCATCCAGACCAAGGGTGTACCTACAGGGGTCGCAACTGTAACCCGGCCCCATGCTCCCGGGTACTTGTGCCGCCCCTGTACACCTGGATAGGAGGAACATAGGCCCACTTCTCCTCCTCTCCCTCCCACAGGCATTCGGCAGCGGCAGGAGGGAGGGGATTGGTTGCTCTATATGCTGCCGCCCCTCCTATTAGCTTCTTGATTGTTCCCCCCCCCCCCCAGTTCTCTATTCCCGCCCCCCACACCCCTGCAGAAGCCGGCGGGAAGGGAGGGAACCCGGCAGAGTTGCAGGGGCTGTGCCATTTACCGGCCCCTTTGTCTGAATGATAGTCAGTGATCTGTACCAATCACTGACTGTTCGATCATAACTGAGGCATAGTGAATGAAGGGGAAGCTCTGTACAGAACTCTTCCTGTCCATTCATTCTGCGCAGCTAAGGCTGCAGAGATGGAGATTGAGGGGGCTGTGTCAATTTCTCACCAAAGCCCCCCTAATGGGGCTCCTAGAAAAAAAAATATTGTAAAAATAAAATAAAATGGTAAAAAAAATAAAAAAATAATTACACCAGTGGCGGAACTACCAGGGTCACCAAGGTCGCACTTGAGACCGGGCCCTGATGTTCCATCACTGGGCTCAGAGGGAAGGGCCCCGGCAGGGGAGTCCCACTCCCTTCATGGTTTCTTGCCCCTGAAGGTTCTAGTTATGCCTCGGATTCAGACCCTCCAGCCGGTATTACTCAAAACAGAAATCAGCCCTGCCCAACCACAGACTTTGAGAGCCTGCATGCAGCAGGGCTGGACGCTGCACCTGTCCCTCCCCGGAGCACGGAAAGGAGGGAATCACTGCAGCCGGACCCAGGAGGGAAGCACTGCACCCGGACCCAGGAGGGAATCACTGCAGCCGGACCCAGGAGTGAAGTACTGCAGCCAGACCCAGGAGCGAAGCACTGCAGCCGGACCCAGGAGTGAAGTACTGCAGCCGGACCCAGGAGCGAAGCACTGCAGCCGGACCCAGGAGTGAAGTACTGCAGCCGGACCCAGGAGGGAAGTACTGCAGCCGGACCCAGGAGGGAAGCACTGCAGCTGGACCCAGGAGTGAAGCACTGCAACCAAATCCAGGAGTGAAGCACTGCAGCCAGACCCAGGAGTGAAGCACTGCAGCTGGACCCAGGAGGGAAGCACTGCAGCCAGACCCAGGAGGGAAGCACTGCAGCCAGACCCAGGAGTGAAGCACTGCAGCCAGACCCAGGAGAGAAGCACTGCAGCCAGACCCAGGAGGGAAGTACTGCAGCCGGACCCAGGAGGGAAGCACTGCAGCCGGACCCAGGAGCGAACCACTACAGCCGGACCCAGGAGCGAAGTACTGCAGCCGGACCCAGGAGGGAAGCACTGCAGCCGGACCCAGGAGGGAAGCACTGCAGCCGGACCCAGGAGTGAAGCACTGCAGCAAAATCCAGGAGTGAAGCACTGCAGCCAGACCCAGGAGCGAAGCACTGCAGCCAGACCCAGGAGCGAAGCACTGCAGCCGGACCCAGGAATGAACCACTGCAGCCTGACCCAGGAGGGAAGGACTGCAGCCGAATCCAGGAGTGAAGCACTGCAGTCAGACCCAGGAGGAAAGTACTGCAGCCGTATCCAGGAGTGAACCACTGCAGCCGGATCCAGGAGGGAAGCACTGCAGCCAGACCCAGAAGGGAAGCACTGCAGCCAGACCCAGAAGGGAAGCACTGCAGCCGGGCAACCCGTGTGTGCAAAAGGCCTTAAACATGGTGGCTGAATTCGTTTTTACCCCTATTTTATCTTCAACTGATGATCCTGCCAGTTCCTGTTTTAGGGTGACAACACTTTCCATACTGAACTATACAGCAACAGTGTTGTCACCATAGAACAGAAAGCTTGTCCATTTATATTTATGAGGTGAACTGATATGTGTTAAGGCAGCTCATTAAAATAGAACGGGCTGTGCCAACACACCCCAACGTGACAAAAGTCAAATGCGACCCCTTTTTCTTCCCGTCTGTCATTCAAAATGGATAGGATAGCACCCTGCTCATGTAATGTGCATCGCTGCAACACAGAAGTGTAAACGGGGCCCTTAGCTTTGGACTAAAGACCCCCCTTCTCTCTCCTCTCCATAGAAAATAAGGATGCATTCTGTAGCCCAAGAAAAGACTGATAACACGGTTCAGGATTTAAATGCAGCAGAGCACTCGGAAATGTATCAGATCACAAGATTTTTGGCAGGATCAACAGGCCATTCTCAGGACTTCAGATAACAGAACACTTTCAATCATATTACAGACAAAGAAGGGCATTTGTCGGGGTTTACTTACACAAATACAATGGGAAGGTCTGAATTCAGCTCTATACCATAGAGTCCATCTTTAGATCAGAGGGAACCAATGTCATGTGACAGAGCACCCCAAAAATACCCCAACTGAAGGCGACTACGGCTCCTCCAGCTGGAGATGTCTCTGTGGTCCGCATAAACCACCCGTGTGCAAGTGACTTGAATGTGTGGATGCCAGAGATCTGCTAGACTGGAGCCCACCCCTCTGCTGGGACTGGGGCACAACCCCTCTGCTGGGACTGGAGCCCACCCCTCTGCTGGGACTGGAGCCCACCCCTCTGCTGGGACTGGGGCACAACCCCTCTGCTGGGACTGGAGCCCACCCCTCTGCTGGGACTGGGGCACAACCCCTCTGCTGGGACTGGGGCACAACCCCTCTGCTGGGACTGGAGTCTACCCCTCTGCTGGGACTGGAGCCCACCCCTCTGCTGGGACTGGAGCCCACCCCTCTGCTGGGACTGGAGCACAACCCCTCTGCTGGGACTGGAGCCCACCCCTCTGCTGGGACTGGGGCACAACCCCTCTGCTGGGACTGGAGCCCACCTGCTGGGACTGGAGCCCACCCCTCTGCTGGGACTGGAGCCCACCCCTCTGCTGGGACTGGGGCACAACCCCTCTGCTGGGACTGGGGCACAACCCCTCTGCTGGGACTGGAACCCACCCCTCTGCTGGGACTGGAGCCCACCCCTCTGCTGGGACTGGGGCACAACCCCTCTGCTGGGACTGGGGCACAACCCCTCTGCTGGGACTGGAGAACAACCCCTCTGCTGGGACTGGGGCACAACCCCTCTGCTGGGACTGGAGCCCACACCCTCTGCTGGGACTGGAGCCCATCCCCCTGCTGGGACTGCTTTTGGATGTCCCGACAGTATTCGAAATCCTGTTTCCCTCAATAGATGAGAAAGAAGGAATCTGCGCCCACAATTTCTGTTAAAGGGGGGCACAATATAACCCAACAATCGCTAACTTCCCTTGTCCCTCAAGGGACTCTAATGCCCGGTACACACGATCCGATTATCGGACGAATGATCGTCCGTTTTTTTTTTTGTATGCTAATCTCACGTCGAATCTGATGAGTTTACTAAAGTCACGAAAATTCTCGTACGGCAGCATAAAAGATCGGAAGTGATGTCACGTGTTGTAATGCATTTTCGAACGACAGCTGTACGGATTAAAAGAAAATCGTACGATCTGGCATCGTACGGAAAAAAAATTCCGTGCATGTCCAATAGAATAAAATCGGATGAACTGTCTCCTGATCGGCTCTCGGAAGCTCTGTACTAACAATCCGATTATCGTACGATCTTTTCGAAAGCGGCATTTTACGCTTTTCGGATCGTGTGTACGGGGCTTAAGTCATGGATTTTGCAGCAATCATCCTAATATACTGTAAGTACACACAGCTAGATGGATAAAGGGTGGGGAGCCCTACCCTTCTCTCCAAGGTTAGGAAGTCTCAGCACTTCAGCTGTTGTGGAACTACAAGTCCCATGACTGACAATCCCAGGCACTCCACCCACAAAAAGCGACAGCAGCAGGCTAAGCAACATCCTGATACTTCGCTCAGCACATGCGCAATCCCCCCCAGAGGATCATGACGCTCAGTACCCAGCCGCTCACAGCGGTATCATGCGATTGCTATGACCATCATGTAAGCAAACCAGTTCTAATCGCTTCCATTCATGATGGCTTGCTTACTATTGTGATGCTGCAATTGGCCCACAACCATCATGATATCTGGGCCAATCACAGCACTGCAATTGTAAGCAAGCTGTCATGAATGGAAGCCACTTATGACAGCGATCACCATTATAAGCAAGAACGGTGTTTAAAGGGGTTGTAAAAGGTACAATTTTTTTTTTTTTTTTTTACTTCATGGGACTTGGAGTTCCACAACAGCTGAGGCTTCCAAACCCTGAGTTCAAGGAAATGTTCCAGATTAGAAATGGGGAAATTATTGAAAAATTTGTAAACTTATTTTTTTCATGACAGGCCGTTTTTTTTATTATTTTTGCAATTCTGCGTTACTTTAAAGGGGTTGTAAAAAGTACATTTTATTTCTCTTCCGTTCATGGACAGACACAGCATCCTTTGACAGTAGGGTTATATCCGCTTCCTTTAGTAGAGTTAACTCTCCTAAAGGAAGCGGATATAACCCTACTGTCAAAGGATGCTGTGTCCGTCCATGAACGGAAGAGAAATGGATTTTACTGTGAGTACAAAAATCCTTTTTTTGTATTTTTTCCTAAATAGCTTCCTTTACCTTAGTGCCGTCCTCCTTCACTTACCTCATCCTTCCATTTTGCTTTTAAATGTCCTTATTTCTTCTGAGAAATCCTCACTTCCTGTTCTTCCGTCTGTAACTCCACACAGTAATGCGAGGCTTTCTCCCTGGTGCGGAGTGTCGTGCTCGCCCCCTCCCTTGTACTACAGGAGAGTCAAGACGTTCTCTACGTTGCAGATAGAGAAAGGAGCTGTGTGTTAGTGGGCGTCCTGACTCTCCTGTAGTCCAAGGGAGGGGGGGCGAGCACGACACTCCACACCAGGGAGAAAGCCTTGCATTACTGTGTGGAGTTATAGCCAGAAGAACAGGAAGTGAGGATTTCTCAGAAGAAATAAGGACATTTAAAATGGAAGGATGAGGTAAGTGAAGGAGGACTGCACTAAGGTAAAGGAAGATAATTTAGCGAAAAAAATAAATAAAATTTACCTTTCCAACCCCTTAAAGTAACGCAGTATTGCAAAAATAATAATAAAAAAAAAAAAGCCTGTCATGAAAAAAAAATAAGTTTAAATTTGTCAATAATTTCCCTTTAGGATCAATAAAGTATTCTGACACTATCCTGGTATTTTAGGACCTCAAGTAATAGTAGTTAGGGCTCTTTCACACGGGAGGCCCGTTCAGGTCCGCCTAAAAAAAAAACTGTCAGGCGGACCTGAACGGGCGCTCCGTGCTCCTCTATGGAGCCGCGGATGTCAGCAGAGACATGCCCACCGATATCCGAGCCGCTCCGCCAAAGTGTGACGGAGGAAAACCCTACTTTTCCATCCGTCTGGTGGATCGGGTGAACACGGACAGACAGTCCGTGTTCATCCGATCCCCCCATAGGGGAGAGCGGAGAAAAGACAAGGCGGTCCCTGCACGGTGTGCAGGGACCGCCCTGTCATCCGCCGGCTCAGCAGGTATCAACGGAGCGATCCCCGCTGAGCAAGCGGAGGTGCACGGGGCGGATCATTACTGATCCGCCCCGTGTGAAAGGGGCCATAGGCTGTCAGTACATCTGGATTGATCATAGACCATAGTTTGTACACTAAATACACCAATTTGTTTTTTTTAACCAAAGAAATATAATGGAATACATTTGTTCTAAATGGATGAAGGCTTGTTTGCAAAATTTCATAACAGAAAAAAAAAAGGGGGGGTGAAGGGTGAGCAAAATACCACCAAAAGAAAACTATTTGTGTGAAAAATATATATAAAACAAAAACCAAATTTATAGTAGCAAAATGAAAACAGAAGACACGGGTTATCACTTGTTGTACAAACATCTGTATTTTACAGTCCGGAGCACGCGGCTCCTGCGCTGGGCGGATATCTACACGACCGGGAAGTGAGAGCAGAGCGTATCTAAGCAGCCATTATAAAAACAGACTCCGATTTAATTGGTTTAATTGCATCAAGCACAACTAAACACATTACCAAGACAGACAGAGCGGTGTCAATTCAATTAACAGGTCTGATCTGATTAAATAGAGGGAATGGCAACGGACATTCCTGGACAGGATGAATCGCGGCGCTCCAGCCGCGCTGACCGGCGGCTTCTGGAAATGAACGGGGGGCGTCTTAGTAGTCGGGTCCTTCCTTCTTCAGATTCTTGTAGTCGATTGTCTCATTGTAAAACTATAGAAGAGAAGACAGAGGTCACAATATGGAACAAAAAAAAAAAAATTTAAAAATCAGAACTTCCCCACACAGCTACCTGGCTTTGTATAACAGATTGCTCGCAGCGACAGCGGCTGGTGACAACTGGTACTGCAACATGACTAGGAGATCTATGCCCTGCACAGGCCGCATTCCAAATTATTAGGGACTTGTTTTTACTTTGGACTTCCCCATTTCTAATCTGGGACTTACAAAAAAAAATAAAAAATTAAAGCGGAGCTCTGTTGGGAAAAAAAAAATAAAAAATATATATTATATATATATATATATATATATATATATATATATATATATATATATATATATATATATATATATATATATATATATATATATATAAAAAGCCAGCAGCTACAAATACTGCAGCTGCTGACTTTTAATATTAGGACACTTACCTGTCCTGGAGTCCAGCTCCGTCCGCAGCAGAGGACGAGCGATCGCTCGTCACCCTGCTGCTCCGCCCCCCGTGAGAGAACCAGGAAGTGAAGCGCTCCAGCTTCACTGCCCTGTTCCCTATGGCGCATGAGCGAGTCGCGCTACGTCTGCCCATTGGCTCCCGGTGTGTACTGGGAGCCGAGTGTTCCCAGAACACAAAGGGGGGGGGGGGGGGGGTGACATCATGCCCGCAGTCTGCCTGAGACTGTGTGGCCGGAAGTGGGTGCAAATACCTGTCTTTAGACAGGTATCTGCACCCCCCTCCCCCCTGAAAGGTGTCAAATGTGACACTGGAGGAGGGGGGGGGGGGGGGGAGGGTTCCGATCAGCGGGAGTTCCACTTTAGGGTGGAGCTCCACTTTAAGCCAAATGGTACAACAGCCAGGCAGCCATTTTCAGAAGTCAGTCAATGGCTACCTCCAGGTCTCCCCCAGGAAACATTTCCTTGAACTCAGGGTTTGGAAGCCTCAGCATTTCAGCTGTTGTGGAACTACAAGTCCCATGAAGTACTGTCACAGCTCAGAGGCACAATGGGATCTGTAGTTCACCACAGCGCGAGTACTGGAGGTTGCCTTCACCTCCCGCTTTTATGGTCAAACACAAGTGGCAACAGGGAGGTGGGTGTGGCTTCGCACCGCCAAAAGTCTTTAGTCTGCATCACAGTCAGGAGCTGGTAGGATGTGATCACATGATCAGGACACCCAGAAGATGCCTTGGGCCCCTTTCACACCGAGGCGATTTGCAGGCACTAGAAAGCTAAAAATAGTGGCTCCCTTCACTCCAGTGTGAAAGTCCTCGGGCGGTGCGCTGGCAGGACGTTAAAAAATGTCCTGCAAGCAGCACCTTTGGAGCGATGTATACACTGCTCCTCCACATTGTAATGAATGTGCGGCAGGGGTGTACCACTCTGCGGGTGGTTTTTAACCCTTTTCCGATTGCTAGCTGGGGGTTAAAAGCGCCCTGTTGGCCGCCAAATACCTCTGCAAAATGTACCACCGCCCGCACACCAGCATGAAAGGGGCCTTAAGGCAGGGATAAGCAATTAGCGGACCTCCAGCTGTTGCAACTACAAGTCCCATGAGGCAAAGCAAGACTCAGAAAGCCATAAGCATGACACCCAGAGGCATGATGGGACTTGTAGTTCTGCAATAGATGGGGAGGTCCGCCAATTGCATATCCCTGCCCCAAAGCCAAGAAACCCTCATGTCTTCTTCATAGCCGGCAGGATGGTCTATGCAGCTGCTGCCGATTGGTCAGCACCACTCACGTGACTGCGCCGACCAATTAGAATGCAACAAAACGCCCCTCGTCAGGGGATTTCTAAGCATCCGGACACCTGGGGGCGGGTATACCGGGGGCTTAGAACCAGAGATGGAGATTGCTGCGGTCCATGTCAGCGTGGGGGGAGGGAAATCAGAGGTGACGGCTGTGTACTATGACATCACTCACCTTGTACTGGTAGTTGGGGCCCTGCTTATTCCAGGGGTTTGGGTTGTTCTTCTTGTCCCAACTACAATATAAATTAAAAATGGTTATTATAGCAAAAACAAGGACAAATTATGGGGGGTGGGGGGTTTAAAAGAAGGAATAAACCCCCCCCCCCCCCACACACACACCACTTACCAAACTTCAGGGCTTCTCATGGCCACTCGCAGAGCGTACATAAGGGACCCCACACCTCCGGCCCCCACAAACAAGAACAGAGGAATCAACTGAAAGGAGAAGAAGAGAAGGTGATGAGATCCAACATGGTGCCAAAAAATCTGACCCGTCTAAACTCCAGGACTCCACATTCCTAGCCCCTCCCCCACTCTATAAACATTGTAACATTTTCCAAATGAATTCCTTCGTTTATGATCAATTCCCGATCGTCTGCCTGTGATGTCATTCATCGTGTCGTCAGAATTGGGGGGGGTCATTGTACATGAAGAGCAACGCAAAACCTACACCTTACCAAGTGCAACCACAACACCCCCCCCCAGCAAAGTAAAAGGGCCAATCTGGGTCCCCACCAGCAGTGTGAATAGACACAGAGTCTTACTGGGCCCCATATATCTTCCTGGAGTGGCAAGAAGCCCCATAAAACTGACCACACTATTCTTGGATGTTGGTAAAAATGCCGGAGTCAGCTCCTCCGGGACAGGAATGAAAGCGCCCAGTACAGGGGGGGGGGGGGGGGGGAGGGAGGGGGGATATATACTGGATGAAGGACAGAGCAGGGATCACATCAGAATGTACAAGAGGTATGAGAAGATCAGAACCCTCCCTCTATACAGCAATGTCACCTCTGACTACACCCGACCTTCACACCTTGTCCCCACATTTATAACCCCCCCCCCCCGGCTACCAGTCTCCCCTCAGGACCCTCCTCATCCTAGGACCACTCTCCACAGGACCCCCCGGCTTCTCCCCTCACCCTAGGACACCCCCAGGGGGGCCCCTCTCCCCTCATCCTAGGACCCCCCCACCCCAGGACTTCCCAGGCCTCCCATTACCCTAGGACCCCCCCACCCCAGGACTTCCCAGGCCTCCCATTACCCTAGGACCCCCCCACCCCAGGACTTCCCAGGCCTCCCATTACCCTAGGACCCCCCCACCCCAGGACTTCCCAGGCCTCCCATTACCCTAGGACCCCCCCAGCCCTCCCCTCATCCCAGGACCCCGCTGGGCCCTCTCCCTTCACCCCAGGACCCCGCTGGGCCCTCTCCCTTCACCCCAGGACCCCGCTGGGCCCTCTCCCTTCACCCCAGGACCCCGCTGGGCCCTCTCCCTTCACCCCAGGACCCCGCTGGGCCCTCTCCCTTCACCCCAGGACCCTGCTGGGCCTTCACCCCAGGACCCCGCTGAGCCCCCTCCCTTCACCCCAGGACTCCGCTGGTCTCCTCCCCTCACCCCAGGACCCTCACACCAGGACCCCCGCTGGGCCCCCTCCCCTCACCCCAGGACCCCCTCCCCTCACCCCAGGACCCCGCATCCCAGGACCCCGCTGGGCCCTCTCCCCTCACCCTAGGACCCCATGTATGGGCATCTTGTGGTCCTAGGCCCCTCCGCATACAGGTGTGTTGTCTGGTGTGGAGCCCATCCCCCTCAGTTGGGTGTAAAGCCTCCGCTGGAAGCTGTCCCAGTGACCTCTATGGGGAGAGACTCTCAGTATGACAAATCACCTGAACAGGTGAGGGGGGAGGGGAGAAATGGGGGCGTGACACTGTACAGGGTCTGTGACCTGGAACGGGGGGGGGGGGGGTCAGGAGACCAAAGTGACCCACAATGGGGTATCCTAGAGGGAGGGAAAGGTGACCCGGAATGGGGTGTCAGGAGTCCTGAAGAGAAGGTGGGGAAGTCAGGTGACCCACAATGAGGTGTCCTGGGAGGGGAAGGGTGAGGGGACCTGGACTAGGGTGTCAGGGAAAGGTGGCCCGGAATGGGGTGTCCTGGGAAGGGTGAGGGGACTAGGGTGTCAGGGAAAGGTGACCCGGAATGGGGTGTCCTGGGGGGGGGGGGAGGGAACCAGGACTAGGGTGTCAGGGAAAGGTGGCCCGGAATGGGGTGTCCTGGGAGGGGAAGGGTGAGGTGACTAGGGTGTCAGGGAAAGGTGGCCCGGAATGGGGTGTCCTGGGAAGGGTGAGGGGACTAGGGTGTCAGGGAAAGGTGACCCGGAATGGGGTGTCCTGGGGGGGGGGGAGGGAACCAGGACTAGGGTGTCAGGGAAAGGTGACCCGGAATGGGGTGTCCTGGGAGGGGAAGGGTGAGGTGACCTGGACTAGGGTGTCAGGGAAAGGTGGCCCGGAATGGGGTGTCCTGGGGGGGGGGGGGAGGGAACCAGGACTAGGGTGTCAGGGAAAGGTGACCCGGAATGGGGTGTCCTGGGGGGGGGGGAAGGGAACCAGGACTAGGGTGTCAGGGAAAGGTGACCCGGAATGGGGTGTCCTGGGGGGGGGGGGGGGAAGGGAACCAGGACTAGGGTGTGAGGGAAAGGTGGCCCGGAATGGGGTGTCCTGGGGGGGGGGGGGGGGGGGGGGGGGGAACCAGGACTAGGGTGTCAGGGAAAGGTGACCCGGAATGGGGTGTCCTGGGGGGGGGGGAAGGGAACCAGGACTAGGGTGTGAGGGAAAGGTGGCCCGGAATGGGGGAAGGGTGAGGGGACCTGGACCAGGGTGTCAGGGAAAGGTGGCCCGGAACGGGGTGAGACTCACGCTGGGGTGTTTGCGGGCGTGGGTGAGCATAGTGCGGAACATGATGGCGGCGGCCTTCTCTTTCTCCTCAGCGCTGCGCTCGGATTCCTTCACTGCGGTACAATGTCACAGGAAGGCGGACGAGGACCCTAATTACGTCACCGGAGGGGTCCTGACCGGGGCTGTCCTCTGAGCGCCTGAACGAGGAGAGACGCTCTGATGTACAGATATTTTCCTGACAGGCATTCCTCCGGGCAGACCCCGCCCTGCGTACGTGACTCTCTCTTGGCCTCTGTATAGACCACGCCCCGAACATGTGACTTCCACTGGCGGTGTACTCCTCTGGGCAGACCCCGCCCCACGCACGTGCCTCCCCTTGGCTGACGCTACTCTGGACAGGTGACGCATGCGCAGTGCCATAGCAACTTAAAATGGGAGCTCAGTAGATGTGGACCTGTCATGGTGTAGCCTGCACTGAGCGAACAACAATGCAGCCTCGTGTAGGGGAGGGGGGTGTCCAGCATTATAATGAAGGGATAGGGCGATGCAGAGAATATGGGGGTGTCCAGCATTATATGGAGGTGTTGGGGCGCTGCAGAGAATATAGGGGTGTCCAGCATTATAGTTGGGGTGCTGCAGAGAATATGGGTGTGTGGCTGAGAATATGGGGGTGTCCAGCAATGTAATGAAGGTGTTGGGGTGCTGCAGAGAATATGGGGGTGTCCATCATTATAGTTGGGGTGCTGCAGAGAATATGGGGGTGTCCAGCATTATAATGGGGGTGCTGCAGAGAATATGGGGGTGTCCAGCATCATAATGGAGATGTTGGTGTGTTGTAGAGAATATGGGGGTGGCCAGCATTATAATGGGGGTGCTGCAGAGAATATGGGGGTGTCCAGCATTATAATGGGGGTGCTGCAGAATATGGGGATTGTCCAGCATTATAATGGGGGTGCTGCAGAGAATATGGGGGTGTCCAGCAGTATAATGGAGATGTTGGTGTGTTGTAGAGAATATGGGGGTGGCCAGCATTATAATGGGGGTGCTGCAGAGAATATGGGGGTGTCCAGCATTATAATGGGGGTGCTGCAGAATATGGGGATTGTCCAGCATTATAATGGGGGTGCTGCAGAGAATATGGGGGTGTCCAGCAGTATAATGGAGATGTTGGTGTGTTGTAGAGAATATGGGGGTGGCCAGCATTATAATGGGGGTGCTGCAGAGAATATGGGGGTGTCCAGCATTATAATGGGGGTGCTGCAGAATATGGGGATTGTCCAGCATTATAATGGGGGTGCTGCAGAATATGGGGATTGTCCAGCATTATAATGGGGGTGCTGCAGAGAATATGGGGGTGTCCAGCATCATAATGGAGATGTTGGTGTGTTGTAGAGAATATGGGGGTGTGCAGCATTATAATGGGGGTGCTGCAGAGAATATGGGGGTGTCCAGCATTATAATGGGGGTGCTGCAGAGAATATGGGTGTGTCCAGCATTATAATGAAGGTGTTGGGGTGCTGCAGAGAATATGGGGATTGTCCAGCATTATAATGGAGATGTTGGTGTGTTGTAGAGAATATGGGGGTGTCCAGCAGTATAATGGGGGTGTTGCAGAGAATATGGGGGTGTCCAGCAGTATAATGGGGGTGTTTGGGCGCTGCAGAGAATATGGGGATGTCCAGCATTAAAATGGAGATGTTGGGATGCTGCAGAGAACATGGGGTTGTTCAGCCTTATAATAGCGGCATTGCAGAGAATATGGGGGGCTGCCCAACTTTCACACTCACCCCCTCTTTTATTAGATCATCAATGTACCGATGGAACATTTTGATCAATGATCCGTCGGGATTGTTGGCACCATACATGTGATAGTATTCCCACCATCCCATGTTAAAAAAAAAAAAAAAAAAGGTGAAGGTGAAAATTTGGCCCCCATGGCTGCTCTGCATTTCTGGAGAAGTCTCCATTGAAAGAGAAGAAGTTGTGTTTTAATAGATATTGAAGAGCATCCAAAAGAAAAAACAATCTGTGCTCAACGCTGAGACGGGCGTCACGTTCTGAATAAAAACCGGCCGCCTCCAACGCCCGATCACGCGGGATGCCGGTGCATTGCCACGAAATGAGATTTGCCATCGGATGAGATGGTCCGCCTCCATCACATCCTATTGGCTCACTCCTGTCACGTGACATATTTAAACGTCAAGTATCGACGCGAACATCAGTCTCAGCTAGGCTATCATAGGGAGAGGATCTCCTCTCCCTGTGATAGCTGAAGCTGTACGGAGCTGGTGCACGGAGCTATTTGCGTAGTGCTGCGCCTGCGCACTACTACTTTACCTGCACCCGATGCTCTACTTTCTGTTCCCTGAGCCTTAACGGGGGACAGGGAGTAGAGCTGCGGGCGCCGGGTGTAGATAGCACTGGCGGGAGGCACGCTGACAGCGCTATCAGGCATTGGGATCCCGATAGCGCTGTGGATCTATCGCGCTCGCGGGGAGGCATGACAGTGCTATCGGGCAGAGGGATCCCGATATCGCTGTAGATCCCGAAGTGACATTGTAATAAAGGAGAACATTTATTAGCCTAGTAAATGTATGAGCTTCTGTGGCCCGATTCCGCTCTCGGAATCGGGCCACAGAGGCCATGTGAGCTCCGTGCAGCTTCAGCTATCACAGGGAGAGGAGATCCTCTCCCTATGATAGTCTAGCTGAGACTGATGTTCGCGTCGATACTTGACGTTTAAATATGTCACTTGACAGGAGTGAGCCAATAGGATGTGATGGAGGCGGACCATCTCATCCGATGGCAAATCTCATTTCGTGGCAATGCACCGGAATAGAGGCTTGAAACAATCGCAGGTGATCCACATGAAGTTACTCTCCCATTTAGTGCCATCTGCGATGTTGCAATACACTATCCAACCACTATAACTATATATGTGTAATTTTCAAGGATTATTGTTATACCTTTGTTACATTATGATTGTTTTTGTTAAAGTTCATGCAATGTTTAACCTACAATTAGAGATCTCTTCATGTGTGTATGAGGTTTTCCTCTAAGAACAGGTGGTTTTAGGCGTGAAGTATTCACCTTAAATAGCCGGTCTAGAGAACACATTGATGTCGTGAACAAGCCCAGTACAATCGTGTGAAACGTATCAACTGTGATTCCTGTACCGTTGCCTGGCATCTGACAAAGATTTTCCAACAAGCATACTTTTGGTTCCGGTGAGCAACCACTTCGTTTTCTTTCTCATCTATTGTGGACGGTGGTGAGCCGGGGTCTGCACCTGGGACCTGTTTGATTGCCTGAAGCTTTGTGTTCTCTCAGGTTTTGGCCCTCCAATACCATACCCCCCCCCCCCCTACCCTGACCTTCATAGACTCCTGACCCCCCATGTACCTGCTCTCATGCCACCTCCACTATTAAGCCCCCCCCCCCCCCACAAAAATAAAAGAACTGTCCTCATAACCTCCCTGAAGTGTGCCCTCCTCTGTACTGTTGTCTCCCTGTCCTCTGTACACTGCCCTACTTACGCTGGCGAGAGCTAGGCGCACACAGCCAGGCTAGCATTGAGGCCAGCCAGGCCTGAAATTAGTAAAGAAAGTCAACCTGCAGTTCCACTGATTCTGACTTCAGACTCCTGTATCAGTCTTGTGGGGGGGGGGGGGGGGGGGGTGACCATTTACTCCCAGATATGGGGGGGGGGAAACGCAAGTGAGAAATTATACCGCTCTAAAAACAGCTGATCGCTTTGCTTCCATCCCACTAAACCAAAAAGATGCTGGCTAAGCACAGGTGCATTAGATAGAAAAAAAAATCCTGGACTGCCGCACTCCTTAAAACAATGTCTTTATTGTATAAATATAATCTTAACAAATAACCAAAGCGATGCAGTCAAAATGAAGTGAACAGGAAAAAGGTTTTTCCTGTTCACTTCATTTTTGACTGCATCGCTTTGGTTATTTTGGGGATTTTATTTCTACAATAAAGACATTGTTTTAAGGAGTGCGGCAGTCCAGGATTTTCTTCCATCTGGGGAACGTGAGTGGCAAGTTTTTCGCTAAAGCCAACACTTAAGGTAGCCCAAGTTTATATTAACATTTGTTTTATTAGATTTCTTCTTGCCGGCTTAATTTTTTTTAAAGAAGGGGGGGGGGGCTTAGAACAACACGACACTCAAATGATCTTTAGGCTAGGTTCACACCTATGCGAATTGAGTGCGGTTTAAACCGCATCTAATTCGCAGGACATTTCAAAATACATTGTTTTCAATGAGGCTGGTTCACATATGTGCGATGCATTCGCACTGCGTATTGCCTCCAAACCGCATGCGGTTTTTATGTCTTGCGGTGCGAATTCAGTCCCATTATCTTCTATGGGTACGCATCTAATTCGCACATGTGTTCAGTTCTCTGCAGGAGTTTCTCTCATTCAGCTCAATACAATTCTCCCCCACTCTCCTCTCACCCGGAAGTTCTCCCAGGTCTCCAAATTCGCACCTGATCTGCAGCTAAACCGCAGTTGATCTGCAGAACACCCTCTAGAGAAATCTGCAACGACAACGCAGCTCAAAAAAGCAACGCACTAGTGTGATTCCGGCCTTAATGTTGTCCAGGTAGATCTCCACCCCTAGTTTACAACCACTTTAAGACAGGAATAAAAACATGTGGCATACTTTGAATAGGATACCCAAGGGCTGCTCAGAACAGCAAAACTTTTTTATTAGTAATATCCATGAAACAAACAACAGTAATGGCTAGAAAAAAAAAAAGTGAGACGAGAAAAATTGTAGCGTTTCCTCACATTAAAATGGTCAGTGGAAAAATGTTCCCTTACATGAACGGTTAGTGAAATGCTCCCCTTCACTTGTGGTCAGAGAAGTGTTCCCTAAAGCCTCGTACACACAATCAGACTTCCATTAGACAAATCTGTGGATTTTTGTGCGAGGGGGGGGGGGGGGGGGGGGGGGGGGGTTGGCTGTGACCTTGTTCTGCATACAAAACGGCAGAACAATTTCAGCCAACATTCACCAAATCACATGGTTTTTCAGCTCTGTACCGCCACCCTTTGGGCAACTTCTGCTATTGTTGTCCGACGTTTAGCATTGGCTCAGAGCATGCATGTTTTTACTTTGGATTTCAGTCCTGACAGATTTGTGTACACACGATCGGATAATCCAATGAACACGCGTTTTGTCTATGAATTTCAGAGCATGCACAGCCAACATTTGTTGCCGGAAATTCCGACAACAATTGTCTGATGGAGCGTACAGATGGTCGGATTGTCCGAAAACTTTCGTAGGACCATTGTTGTCGGAAAATCCGATCGTGTGTACCAGCCTTTAGATTGGTGGGAGAAGGTGGGCAGAATACCCTCTTACCCTGGCGGCCAGCAGAAAGGACGCCCCTTTACCCTGGCGGCCAGCAGAAAGGACGCCCCTTTACCCTGGCGGCCAGCAGAAAGGACGCCCCTTTACCCTGGCGGCCAGCAGAAAGGACGCCCCTTTACCCTGGCGGCCAGCAGAAAGGACGCCCCTTTACCCTGGCGGCCAGCAGAAAGGACGCCCCTTTACCCTGGCGGCCAGCAGAAAGGACGCCCCTTTACCCTGGCGGCCAGCAGAAAGGACGCCCCTTTACCCTGGCGGCCAGCAGAAAGGACGCCCCTTTACCCTGGCGGCCAGCAGAAAGGACGCCCCTTTACCCTGGCGGCCAGCAGAAAGGACGCCCCTTTACCCTGGCGGCCAGCAGAAAGGACGCCCCTTTACCCTGGCGGCCAGCAGAAAGGACGCCCCTTTACCCTGGCGGCCAGCAGAAAGGACGCCCCTTTACCCTGGCGGCCAGCAGAAAGGACGCCCCTTTACCCTGGCGGCCAGCAGAAAGGACGCCCCTTTACCCTGGCGGCCAGCAGAAAGGACGCCCCTTTACCCTGGCGGCCAGCAGAAAGGACGCCCCTTTACCCTGGCGGCCAGCAGAAAGGACGCCCCTTTACCCTGGCGGCCAGCAGAAAGGACGCCCCTTTACCCTGGCGGCCAGCAGAAAGGACGCCCCTTTACCCTGGCGGCCAGCAGAAAGGACGCCCCTTTACCCTGGCGGCCAGCAGAAAGGACGCCCCTTTACCCTGGCGGCCAGCAGAAAGGACGCCCCTTTACCCTGGCGGCCAGCAGAAAGGACGCCCCTTTACCCTGGCGGCCAGCAGAAAGGACGCCCCTTTACCCTGGCGGCCAGCAGAAAGGACGCCCCTTTACCCTGGCGGCCAGCAGAAAGGACGCCCCTTTACCCTGGCGGCCAGCAGAAAGGACGCCCCTTTACCCTGGCGGCCAGCAGAAAGGACGCCCCTTTACCCTGGCGGCCAGCAGAACTGACGCCCCTTTACCCTGGCGGCCAGCAGAAAGGACGCCCCTTTACCTTGGCGGCCAGCAGAAAGGACGCCCCTTTACCCTGGCGGCCAGCAGAAAGAACGCCCCTTTACCTTGGCGGCCAGCAGAAAGAACGCCCCTTTACCTTGGCGGCCAGCAGGAGAATGTCCTAACACATAGCTAAACATATCACTGATGTTAGAAGTTACTTCTAAGAGGCAGAAAAGCTCTAATTTCTCAAGGCACCGCTAGAAACCCTGGTGTTCCACAGAATCCCAATTAAAAAAAAGTGTAGATGCAGAGCACTAACAATCCTGTACAAGAGAAAAAAAAAAAAAAAACCCATACAACACCAGGGACAATACAATAAAGGCAGAGTACAAAAATGCAAAATTTTATTATTTAAGCTCACTAGAAACAAAATGTATAAGTTACAATATCAAACCAGTGTTTTATAAATGTGCTGCAACAGGACGTCACATTATTTAATAAAAAATCACCCGTTTTCTGCAAAATGGTGAACCCGATACTTAAAATAAGTCACTTGGAAATTCCAGTATTGTTTAGTGGAGCTGTAAGGCAATTATACATTTCATGAAGGCACTGCGGCAGCCATATTTAAAAAAGGCACTTCAGTGTAGTGATGAAGTCACATCTTGTGGACATTATGGGTGTATTTGTACAGAAATGTCACTTGTGTACAGCAATGTCTGTAAAGGACAGCTCTATATTTACCCATTGTACCCGCACTCCTTAGCTGGCCGGTGCCAATCCCTCTGCTTTCTCATCCCAGATGCCCTCACACCTCTGTAGCGCCTCTCTGTTCACCAAAACTCTCCCCCGCTCACCTGTGTAACGAGTCCCTATAGCAGTGATGGCGAACCTTGGCACTCCAGATGTTTTGAAACTACATTTCCCATGATGCTCATGCACTCTGCAGTGTAGTGGAGCATCATGGGAAATGTAGTTCCAAAACATCTGGGGTGCCAAGGTTCCCCATCACTGCCCTATAGACTTGAATGGAGACTGAAGATCCTCGGAACATGGGCCGGTTTATAAAGACTACGGGCACAGATATGGCTCAAGATTTAATCAGAAAGGCTGTAAACACCGAAGGAGGCAGCGGCGGCAAGTACACAAGCTGGGGCGAGGGGGGCAGGGTAACAATAGTTCAGGTAAGGAGGTAAAGGTGCAGAGGTCAGTCACAGTTTAGTTCCTATTAATCCAAATGTATGAACAGCGTCAGTCTTTCCTTTTTTTTGTGAAAGGGATGCAGCTTTTTCGCTCATCAGAATAAACCTTTTTGCAAACTCCGCAGTATAAACTTGCATCACTACTTTATGAAAAAAAAAAGGCACTAGAAATCAGGTCTATAAAGTTCCATATCTCTCAGGTGGTCATTTTTATTGCAGCCAACTACACAGCTGACATCAATATTTGCTTGGTCTACAGTGTTCCAAAAAAATAAATACATTTACAGCCATGATTATAGATCTCAAAAAAAGGGTCCCAAACCCGAGCTTGACACCAACAGCAGCTCCTCTGCTCCCCCCCCCCCCACACTGCACAAAGATTCAAACATTTATTGATCCAGACAAAGCAAAAACAGAGCCCTGCCAAGTGGCGATAACACCATCACCACCAACATGTTTCACCCACCAACCTGGACTTAAGCCGGCCTTAGATGGATCGGATCTCAGCCGGTTTAGTAGGGACTGCCCGAGATTCGATCCATCTATGACAGTGGTTCTCAAACTGGGGGGGGGGGGGGGGGGTCGGGACCCCCTCAGAGTCAAATGATGATTTGCCAGGGGTCACCAGATCCTGGGCTGTTCCTGAAGCCCACACTGTTCTCCCAGGAAGGGAGATAAGAGGGGAAGGAACAAAGAAAAAGGGAGAGAAAGGGAAAAAAAAAAAGCGCAAGAAAGACAGAGGGAAAGATGGGGGAAAAAAAAAAAAAGAATTAGGATAGAGAGATGAAAGGAAAAGGAGAACAAAGAGGAAAGGTGATACATCCTAAAATGTACCATAAGGGGTTTTAATACTTTACGAGTGGAAGGCACTCAGGGAGCGCTAAATGTCCGCGGGTTAGGGCCAAACATTACTTGTCTTGCCTTGGGTGCTTTCAACTCACGCTATGAAAATAATTTTACTGTTAGGGGTCCCCACAACTTGGTGAATTTTATCAAGGGGGTCACGGCACTAGAAGGTTGAGAACCACTGATCTATGAGAAGGCTGGTTGTACTGCAGTGAGGGTGACCACGTGTCCCGGATTGCCCGGGACAGTCCGGCATTTTGCAGGTCTGTCCCGGGCACATTTATTCCAGGACGATACAGTGTCCCGGAATGAAACTGACACCGCCACCCCCCGGGCCAATCTGATGCCCCCAAAAAGGGCTGCCACTTCCCCCGCTATACTCACTGACAGTACTTGTCCTGGCCGGGAATGCCTGGAGGAGCACAGTCTCGCCCCCCGCTTGTGATTGGAGAAATCATAAATCTCACCTCTTGTGTCCAATCACTGGGCTGTGATTTGTTACAGCACAAGCTGATTTTTGGGAAGGGTGTGTGTAGCTTTAATGTTACTTTAAAGTCATGGAGGAAAGAAGGGGGTTTACATGCACAATGTTGGAATTATGAAAAGAGAATTAGCATTTACCTATCGCTTTAAATTATTTCCATCACCTATTTCTATCACAATTTTAAACTTTAGCAAAAGCACTTAGGGCAGTGCAGTGGTTCGCACTTTTACCTAGCAGCAAAAGGGTGGCTGATTCGAATTGCGACCATGACACGATCTGCCTGGAGTCTGCATGTTCTCCCTGTGCCTGCGTGGGTTTCCTCCGGGTTACTTTGGTTTCCTCCGGGTTACTTTGGTTTCCTCCCACACTCTAAAGACATGCTGGTAATTTAATTGGCTCCCGTCTAAATTGGCCCTAGTATATGTACCAGTGCGTCGGGATCCTACGCGCTATATCAAGATTCAACTCAGCTCACTTCTCCTGCTATACAACATTACCTTATTGCCCAGTTGCATATTGGTGCTAAACCAATAAGTTGGGACCAGGGCCGATCCGCCCTATAGGCTCACTATGCAAGCCGCTTAGGGCCCCGCAAGGCTGCGGAGGGCCCCCCAAATTACTAGAGGCCCCGCCTGGTGAGAAGTAATTTTCGACCCCTCACCCTGCCTCTCAACTCGCTGGCTGCATGGGAGAAGAGGTAAGAAGTCAGCACCCCCCGCGTCTCACTTTAATGTAAGATGTCATTTCCGACAGCAGAACCCCCCCGCTTCTCAACTTTAATCTATCTTTAACATGACAAATCACTGTCGGCAGCCTCCGCTTCTCAACTTTAATGTGACATGTCGCTTTGCTTAGGGCCCCAGGGAGGTCAGGATCGGCACTAGTTAGGACTGTACTTTGTCCAGATCAATAAAGATGGTCAGTGTTGAATCTCTCAGGAGTACAGCTTGCTTCCTTCTTTGGATAGGAGCTCCGTTTATAAAACTCTGCAACCAATCATACATTGCCTTTTATCAGTCTTCTGCAGCAACAATAAAAACAGCATTGTTATAAATTCTGCATCCAAAATAAAAATCACAATAAAAAAAAAAAAAAACTTTTAATAACTTCTACAGTCACTTTTTAAAGTAGTCATTATGCACTTTAAAGGGCGGCTCTAACCCAACAAAGACCTTTAAATTTGATTTGTTCCCACACTTGCCACAAGAGAAGCACGGTGTGATTGTATAAAAGTCCTGTAGTCTGATATATACATAGTAGTGTAAAAGTTCAGTAGTCTTGTAAGGCACTTTCCTAAATTTGATTCGTTAATCACACTCCTTTAGTGTCTTAAATGCTGCCAACAGGAAATCTGTGTGCAAAGGAGTAGTGTTCTTAATCATATTTAAATAAAATATGATAAAAGAATATAGTGTTCTAAAAATTAAAAAAAATAAAGGGGGGGGGGGGGGGGGGGATTAAAAAAAAAAATCATTATCATACTATGGTATCAACCATTTCAAATAAACATAATACATAGATTTTTGGTCCCCGTGACTGTCAGACAGCATACAAGAGTGTAAAAAATAAAAAAATTACTACCAGTACGAATAAATCCAGTTTTCTTTTTTTTTTTTAAAGGGCAACTCCACTTTCATTGAAAAATAAAAAATAGCAAATAAAAAAATATAGCACAAATAATTGCGACACAAGTCACAATGTAATTAAATGTTAATAAAAATGATCTTTCCAATCTGCAGCCACTGTCAATTTCTGAGAATGCAATGCGGCTACCGGGAGGCGTTCTGTACACAGAGTGTGTACTGACCACTCCCCAGAAAACATTTCCTGCTTGTGCGATTGGCTCACCAATTTTCCCAGAAGTCCGCCTAAGGTACAAGTCAGATTTCAGGCATCCTCTGCAATAAAAATTTAATTGTTTTGGAAAGATATTGTCAATAGGAGCAACATCTAAAGCGGGGATATGCAATTAGCGGACCTCCAGCTGTTGCAGAACTACAAATCCCATGAGGCATAGCAAGGCTCTGACAGCCACGAGCATGACACCCAGAGGCAGAGGCATGATGGGATTTGTAGTTTTGCAACATCTGGAGGTCCGCTAATTGCATATCCCTGGTCTAAAGCATGGGTCTTCAAACTACGGCCCTCCAGTTGTTCAGGAACTACAATTCCCATCATGCCTAGTAATGTCTGAATGTCAGTGTGTTACAAGGCCTCATGGGATGTGTAGTTCAACAACAGCTGGAGGGCCGTAGTTTGAAAATCCCTGGACTAAAGGAGTGCAGGCCCAGCAGATTTCCTCATTAGTGCTCTGTAGTTGCGCACCTGACAGTTAATTATGAAACCACTCCCATTAGACACACACTGTACAGAGGCACAGACAAACACAGGGGTTTCTTCAGAATAAGGACTGGTTCACACTGCTGCGATGCGGAGAAAACCCTGCAAATCCACTGCGGGTTCCCGCATCGCATGTTTCCCAGCGGCAGTTCACACTGCCCTATGCAAACTGCTGGGAGTGTCAGTTAAAAGTTATAGGGGTTATAAAAGGTACAATTTTTTTTTCCTAAATTGATTCCTTTACCAAAATGGAAAGATGAGGTAAGTGCAGGAGGACTGCACTAAAAGGTAAAGGAAGCTATTTAGAAAAAAATTGTACCTTTACAACCCCTTTAATGGACACCCCCAAATAAGTTCACATATCGCAGTGTGATCTGCAAACTCGAACAGGAATTGGATCCGATTCTGCTGCGGACAAAAAAAAAAAAAAGGATCCTGTGCGAGTTTGATGCAAATTCAGCCATACGGTCTTTATGGCTGAAATTGCAGTGCACGGAGATCGCATGTGATTTTTCAGTCCGAATCACATCAGATTTGTGTGAACCGGCCCTCGAAAAAAGGTAGGAAGCTGCAGTCTTGTAATGTACATAGATCACCCAGAGGGGAATGTTTTTTCCCCCCCCTCAACAAAAGTGGAGTTGCGCTTTAAAAAAAGGAATAAAAATCAGCAGGAATGTTTAAAAAAAAAAAAAAAAAAAAACACTATTTACAAGGCCAGTGAAAAAAAAAAAGATATATATATAAAAAATCAACCCTAAAGGCTCGTTCACATGTGCATTGCTCTCTGAAGAGTGATCCGATTCCGTGAGCATTTGATAGGCAGTGAGGTGGTGTTAAATTGCCTCCTCACCATCTGCTTTAACCCCTAAAAGCCCACACTGGCGTGCTGCGACCGCATGCAGGGAACTTACAGAACCGGTCCCATTCACTTGAAAGCGACAGGGGTGTATAGTTCTTGAAACATGTGTATACCCCTCGGCAGCTAAAGGGATAACTGTAGAGCTGTGGCTCAATCAGGGAGGGGTTTACATCCTCCCATCCTCATGTGTGAACGAATCCTAAATCTCCAGCATTAGAATAGTCTCTTGTAACAAAGATTTTTTTTTTCCACTTTTAAACTATTTTACACTGAGTAAATCAAATCTTTATATTCACACGATTTAAAAAATAAAATAAAAAAAATCCCCAGTCGAGGACAGAATGATTAGAGAAAAAAAATAAAATTAGGTCACTTGTCAAACGGAAGGGTTTGGTCCATATTTGTTGGTTCTGGGCTCAAACAATCAAACTCTCTCGACTCAGAGCTTCACCCTGAAAGACAAAAAGATTACAATAGATACAGTTAGTTGTTGTTTAAAGAAAAATCAATGGCTACTTTCCCTATGACAGGTTCTCTTTAAAAGAGGTTATCCTTTATTTACCATCTTAAAAAACGCACTCACCCTTTTCATCTTCTTCCCTCGAGAGGAGACCGATTCGGTTTCTGTATACGGAGGAGGTGGCGGTGGAAAATCATCATCGTCATGGCGGTTCTTTCTGCCATCTGAGCGGGAAGAATTAGGAATGCTGTCTAGACCATCGCGGCTGCCGGCTTTCTGCTGCTTCTTGCGCAAAACCTCATCAAGGAACCGATCGTCGTACGCTGGGTCTTTACGGTGGCGGCCCACTTCTTGGAGGTCATCTCTGCTGCGGCTTCTTTTACCGCCATAGTAATCGTCACGGGGATCAGGAGAGCGCCCGTCCTTACTGCGGCTATATCCTCGGCTGCTGTTCTCGTCGTCGGAATTGCGTCTTCCTCGGCTTCGCCCCTCGGGGGGAGAATCGCGGTAGGGTCGGTCTCGCCTGTTAAATTCATCCAGGTCGTCTACAGAGCGTGTGCGGCCGCGTCTCTCCATTGGTGGGGCATGACGGGGTCTATCATCATAAGGGGGCTGACGAGGGATCGGAGGGCGGCGGTAATCACTTCCCATGAGGCTTTCCTCCTCCATATCCCGGATGGGAGACATTCCTTGGTTGCGCAAGCGATCCATACCGTTCCTGAGATTGTTCCTCTGATCCTCCTCATGTAAGGAGCTCACTTCACTCATCATTGTAGCTGGAGAAAAAAAAAAAATGGCATTCCACAATTTAAAAATGTTGTCACCTACTCGTTAACCACTTCAATACCGGGCACTTTCACCCCCTTCCTTCCCAGGCCAATTTTCACCTTTCAGCGCTCTCGCACTTTCAATGACAATTGTGCAGTCATGCTACACTGTACCCAAATAAGAGATTTATTTTGGTGGTATTTATTCATGACTCCGTTTTTTATCTTTTGCGATACAAGTGAAAAAAAAGAGCGGAAATTTTGAAAATAAATATTCTACTTTCTATTTTAAAAGAAATCCAATAAAATCTAATTTTGTCATAAATTTAAGCCAAAATGTGTTCTGCTACACGTCTTTGGTAAAAAAAAAAAAAAATCCTGTTAAGTGTATAATTGGTTCGTGTGATCACAGACCGTTGTGCGCAGATAATCATGTACAGATCATCACAGACATATGTATGCAGATAATCATGTACAGATCATCACGGATATATGTATGCAGATAATCATTGGGACTTATGTGGTGGACAGGCGTTTTTACTGTGTGGGGGACACTGGGCCGGTGATCAGTGTGTAAAAAGCAGCTCATGCTCACTGATCACCGGCCGGCTGCAGCGATCTGCTCTCCTCACTGACAACTTCCGAGAGAGGAGAGCCGATCACCTAACAACCGTCTATTTACATCACATGACGGCTGTGATTGGACACAGCCATCATGTGATCAGGAGGGCCAATCACAGAGCCCTCCTGCCGATCGGAGATGCGCAGTGTCTGGGTGACACGAGTGCATCAGGATCGTGTCACTGTGCAGACAGGCACGCGCGATACCCCTCCTTATGCGGGATGTTCCTGAACGTTCACTTAGGAGGAAGCACCCACCCGGCCGTATATGTGCAGTGGCCGGATGGGAGGTGGTTAAAAAAATAAAATAAAAAAAAAAACCATGGGGCAGATTCAGAAAGATCGGCGTAATTTTCGGCGGGCGTAGCGCATCTCATATGCGCTACGCCGCCGTAACTTAGAGAGGCGAGTACCGTATTCAGAAAGAACTTGCGCTCCAAGTTACGGCGGCGTAGTGCAAATGGGCCGGCGTAAGCCCGCCTAATTCAAATTATCAAGGCAGTGGGTGTGTTGTATTACAATGAGCCGTGACCTCATGTAAATGAGGGGCCCAACGAACGGCGCATGCTCAGAGTCACGGCGCAAATACTCCCTAAGATACGTCGGCTCAATGCTTTGTCGACGTGAATGTAACATACGACCAGCCCCATTCAAGTATTACTTAAGTAAAATACGATGCTGGTCCGACGTTCATACCTCAACATGACTTACCCCTGCTTTACGAGGGGTAAACTTACGCTGGACATACTCCTTACGTAAACGGCGTAGCTAAATCCGACGGGCGCAAGTATGTTTCTGAATCAGTGTATCTTGCTCATTTGCATATTCGACGCGTAAATAAAACGGAAGCGCCCCTAGCGGCCAGCGTAAATATGCACCTAACATACGACGGCGTAAGAGACTTACGTCAGTCGTATCTTGGACAAATTCTGGTGTATCCGATTCTTTGAATCAGGCGCATAGATACAACGCCTCACATTCGGACTTACGACAGCGTATCTGGAGATACGCCGTCGTAAATCCTTTGTGAATCCGGGCCCAAGACAGGAGTAGACTGAAGATTTCATCATGGGTCTCCTCATATGACTGGGTCCAGCAATTTTACTCTCCTGTATACCTTATCTATTGGCAAAGGCTTACAGCAGTGCATGAAGAAGGAATGGGAGCGTGCGACTTGATAAGTATTAGGAAGGGGCATATTTTGGAAATGTTTTAGAGATGAACATACCATTTTCAAATCTACTGCCAGGTCCTGGTCTGGTTGGGTCGAAATTTGCCAGCTCCTTCTCCATGTAATAAAGGACCCTCATGGAATCATCCTGTTGGTTGGCCTGTATGCGATAGCCACTGCGCACTGCAACATAAAAAAACATAAAAAATACAATTTAAAAAAAATACACCACAACACATTAGATTCCGTCTATATCCAGACACTGGCCAATCAAGCTCTCCCATGTAAAATTGTAAGTGAAAATAATCCACCATTATAGTTCTGGAGACAACATACAGTAGTACTTTGGATTACGAGGATAATTTGTTCCAGAAGAATGCTTGTAATCCAAAACACTCGCATATCAAATAGTTTCCCCATAGGAATCAATGGAAACTCAGATAATTTGTTCCAGTGTCACTGCTAGTGTATGCAGTACCACATGTGGCCAGAGGTGGGGGCACCGGAAATACTCGAAAACTGAGCGCCCGACGACCCCCCCCCCCCCCTGGCCACTGCACACCCCAGAGGCTTGAATCCTGCTAAACAACGCTCGCAAATCGAGTCAAGTTTATAAAAATAAAAAAAATCTTATTGCGAAACACTTGTAAACCACGTTACTCGCAATCCAAGTTTTTACTGTATAGGGAGAAGAGAGGGAGACTATAGCAGCACCCTCTCTCTCATACTGAGACATGTATGCAGAAAACAGAAGGTGGGGGGTGGAGTTACAAAGATTGGGAATAAAGTTGAATTAGCTGTTCACAGAAATCAATCAGGTTTTATTTAATGCTGCAAAGCATCCAATCGGTTGCTTCAGAAGGGTCATTGCATCCAAAATTGTCAGACAGTAACCAGGTAACTCCACATGCTATTAGTAAACCAGCCTCATTACATTTATATGACACTATATACACAGTTATATACACGTACTTGATGGTACATCGTTGTCTCGAATCAGAGGAGCCTGGGAACTGTGTCCGCCCACTAGAATAAAAGAATATCATATTAACATCGGGGGGGGGGGGGGGGGGGGGGGGGGGGGGGGGGGGAAATAAATAAAAATAAAAGATTGAGTTATTTAAAATAAATAAAAAATAAGTTTTCCTTTTAAAACAAACATGTTATACTTACCTGCTCTGTGTAGTGGTTTTGCACAGAGCAGCCCTGATCCTCCTCTTCTCATGTCCCCTGCGGAGCTCATGGCTCCTCCTTCCTTCGGAGTGCCCCCATAGGAAGCTGCGTACTATGGGGGCACGTGTGTGAGCTAGCTCCCAAGCTGGGCTCTGTGTGTCCACTGACATACACAGTGCAAACTTGGCCTGCATACCAGCTCCCTCCTTACAGGCGACGATTGACAGCAGCTGTACCGGGCCGCTGCTGGTATCATGTGATCACTGTGCCCAATCACAGCAGATTACATGACAATTGTAAACAATGAATGGCTTGGATTCATGCCATTCATTGTATAGCTAGCTGTGATTGGTCACAGTAATCACATGGTAAAGACCGGGTCTATCACAGCCCAGCTGTACCATGTGATTAGCCATGGTCAATCACAGCTAATCATAACCACACACACTGAATGAATCAGTTTTATTCAGTAAAAATGGTTGGATTATAACAGTGACATTCACTGGTATAAGCAATCGACATGCAAAAATTAATAAGCCCCCCCCCCCCCCCCCTAAATAAAATATATATATATATATATATATATATATATATATATATATATATATATATATATATATATATATATATATATATATATATATATATATATATATATATATATATATATATATATATATATATATATTATATTATATATAATATATACACACATATATACACACACATAAAAGTATCCTCAGTTTAGGCCGATATGTATTCTACATATTTTTGGTAAAAAAAAACTTGATTGGTTTGCGCAAAAGTTATAGCGTTTACAGAATATGGGATAGTTTTTTTTGTTTTACTAGTAATGGCGGCGATCAGCGATTTTTTTCGTGACTGCGACATTATGGGGGACACATCGGACACTTTTGACACATTTTTGGGACCATTGTCATTTTCACAACGAAAAGTGCTATAAAAATGCACCGATTACTGTGAAAATGACACGGGCAGTGAAGGGGTTAACCAGGAGGGGGCGCTGTAGGGGTTAAGTTGCCCTAAGGGAGTGTGGCTTTGCGTGTGATGTCACTGATCGTCGTTCCCCAACACAGGGTACAGACGATCAGTGACAGCCACACTAGGAAGCACGGGGAGAGGTTTGTTTACACTAACCTCTCCCAGTTCTTCCTCTCTGTCACCCGATCGGGTCCGCTGTTCCCGCGGGGACGGTCACGGAGGAGAGGACCAGGTCACAAGCGTAACCCACGGCTGGGCTCTTAAAGGGGACGTACGCCCTTGTGCCCAGCCGTGCCATTTTGACGACATATATTGTCATGCGGCGGTCCTCAAGTGGTTAAATACCACCAAAAGAAAGCTCTATTTGTGTGAACCGCTGCGGCTGTCAATAAAAGTTAATGACACTCCCAGATCGGTTTGCATATCGCAGTGGGAACTGTCAAATGGTGCGAATGCGATTTTAGCCATACATACAAGGCGTACCTGTAGGTAAAATTAATATCTCCTAAACATGCACCGTTTAGGAGATATTCACCCTGGATGCAGCCAGTGACATCACTGGCGCATGCACTCTGAAGGCTCATACCTTGCCGGAACTGAGGGCTTCTGTATGCATGCGCGGGAGTGACGTCATCGCGGCTCCCACCAATCACATAGCCGGAGTGCGCAAACCCATAAGAGACACGGGGGGGGGGGGGGGGGTATGCCAGCCCTCTCAGTGGTGACATAGCGCTGGAGGACTTCACTCCAAGGTGAGCATTTCCTAATGTGCTAGTATGCAATGCATACCCCTTGTCTTCTCACCCCTCGTCTCCTCACATTATGCCATTGCCTTGCAGGTTGTTGCTTTTTACAAAATCCGCAGTTTACAACTGCTTTAAAATGCAACAACGCTGAAAGCTGAAAACTGGCATGGATAGGAAGGGGGGTGAAAGTGCCCGGTATTGAAGTGGTTAAGGAAACAACACCACCCCACCCACCAACACCAACACACCCCCCAACACACCCCCACCCACCAACACCAACACACCCCCACCCACCAACACACCCCCACCCACCCACACCAACACCCCCCCCAACACACACACACACACACACCTTTACAACCATTTCAAAGTTGCACTGATACTGGCAGATTGTTCTACCAGAAAAAAAAAAAAAAAATAGATTACCAGAACTTGCTGCATCGAAGTCCATTCCGTAGCCGTTGTACATGGGCTGCATTGGTCCCATCTGGATGACGGATCCGGGTGGAGGAACTTTCATCTGGCTGGGATGGGAGTACATGGAAGGCGCGTACACACTGGGGGCGTACATGCTAGGCACTCCCGCTGTTGCTGCCTTCCCTGCCTCATACACTGAGGAAACAGAAAGAGGGAGATCAGATTTATTCCATGCTTTGGTACAACCAATTCAATTTTCCATTCATGTTTATAATTACAAGGGAACTTCTATTTATGTAATTAAAGTCATTACTGGGCAATGCTGTGGCTTCTGGAAGAAGCATCACACGATGTAAAACACGTCGGCTATTTTTTTTCCTGCTGTTCACCTCATTTTGACTATCGTTTTGGTTGTTTTTGGATTTTATTTACACAATAAAGACGTTGTTTTATGGAGTGCGGCAGTCCAGGATTTTTCTTTATCCAATGCACCTGTGCATAGCCAGCACCTTTTTGTTTAGTGGGACGGAAGCCAAGTCAGGGGATTAGCAGTTTTTGGAGCGGTATCATCTTTCGCTTCTGGAAGATAATTTTTTTTTTTTTTAAATGGCAAGCATGTCACCCTGTGTGATGCTGCAAAATGTGCTCTCCCAGGACAAGTATCCCCTTCCTGCATTAGGTGGGTGCCTCCCCTATGACAGAATGGCAGTCCTAAAAAGCTGCATTAAAAGACAGACTCCGGTCATGTGGCCATCACTGCTGACCTCCTTAAATATGCTCATTGACTGTTATACTGACCTTCCCTGGCTGCAATACTTTCAGTTTTTGAATTTGGGAAAAACCCCGAGGCAAAACAGGAAAGGGGAAAAACCCGAGGCAAAACAGGAAAGGGGAAAAACCCGAGGCAAGACAGGAAAGGGGAAAAACCCGAGGCAAGACAGGAAAGGGGAAAAACCCGAGGCAAGACAGGAAAGGGGAAAAACCAGAGGCAAGACAGGAAAGGGGAAAAACCCGAGGCAAGACAGGAAAGGGGAAAAACCCCGAGGCAAAATAGGAAAGGGAAAAACCCAGAGGCAAAACAGGAAAGGGAAAAACCCAGAGGCAAAACAGGAAAGGGAAAAACCCGAGGCAAAACAGGAAAGGGAAAAGAAACAAAGGGAGGAAGGAAAATATTTGTTACCCTTGTTCAGCTGCAAAACCCATCTTCTTGAGGTCAGGCCTGTGCTCTGGCTGAGGTGTCTCCACAGTTGGGCAATCAGGAATAGTCAATTTTGGCTACTCAGAATCATAAAAAGTGTAAATCTTTATTCTATACACGGTAAACACAAATGTAAGCCGCCAATGCGTTTCGGCTGCATCTGTTACAGCTGAAATGCATTCGTAGGATACATTTGTGTTTTACCATGTTGTGAATAGAGATCTACACTTTGGATAACGAGTACCCAGCTAAAACTGGCGATTATTCCTGAGCAATACCTTTGCAGTGGGGCCCTCAACAATATAAGGGCAGATGTTTGTTAAGACCAGGGAATAGAGGAAAATACAAATTTTTATCTTATTCCTCACTCCTCCTGTCACCTGTGCTCTACTCTAGTGGTCATCAACCCTGTCCTACAGGGGCCCACTAACAGGCCAGGTTTGCAAGATAACTGAAATACATGACAGGTGATATCATTTGCTGCTCAGTGATTGCAGTATTCTAGACTGCATCTCCCCAAGGTAATACATAAAACCTGGCCTGTTAGTGGGCTCTGTAGGGCAGTGTTGATGACCACTGCTCTACTTCATCTAGATCCAAACTGTATGGGACGACCTCAGAGTACGACTCCTGACCAAAGCGTCTTAGAAGATAAGGGGCTTTGGGGAATCGGTCTCAAGGGATAGAGGAGGCCTAGTGGAGCAAGGAATGAATGAACAATTACATAAAATACCTCCATCCCTGGACTCAATGAACATTTAACCCTTGCAGTGTAGGGAGGCACCACTAACTCTGGTGCCCAGAGTTTGGCTTTAAAAGGAGAAGTATGAGTTTCCAAGTTATTTGAGATTCATACTTACCTCGGTGGATGGCGCATCAGACCAATGATCCATCTGTCCCCCGCCGTCTGTGCACCGAGAACCGAGCCACCGAACATCGCCGTTGGCTCGGTTCTCCCAGATCCAAGAGGAAAGAGGCCGACTGTCAGTCAGCCTCTTTCCTCTCTGCTTCTCTACGCTCAGTGGAGGGGCGGGGAGAGGCTGTCTCAGCGGCTCGCTGATATGCTGAGACTGCCACCAATCAGGGTAGCTGGCAGCTCCCGACTTGGGAAGTCGTGAGGACGCACTGCCCTGACTGATGACAGCGACGTCAGCGGAGAGCGGACTTCAGACCGCTCTCCGCTGAAACCGGGTCACAGGAGTGCAAAACTAATTGCACTCCTGTGACCCAGAGGAGAAGCCCAGTCTAAAAAGCTCAGGCTGGACTTCTCCTTCAAATATACAGATCAAGAAAAGTAGAAGAAAGCTCTTCCAATAAGAGCAACTCAACATTGGTTGACAAAAAACCCCATCTGAGTGATTAATGTACATTGCAAGAATTTTAAAACACATTTTGTTGCAAATTCCTACCAGATTCTGCTCTGAAAGAATAGCCGTTTGTTTGACCATAACTTTTGCATACCGATTTTCAATAGAAGTGACTGGTTCATTATAATCAGCTTGGGCACTTTGAGCATTCTGCTGAGAAAAGTTGCACTATCTGCATCCCTTTAGAGATCTTAGGGAGAAGCTCACCAAAAATCTGATATTTAGCTTTGAGAACAAATGACATGGGAGGTATCAGAACTGGCTGATACCTGGAACACAACTTCTAACATGGTGCAGTAATGGAGGGGCAAATCTTACATGCTCTGGGGCAGCAGCACTTCTCAGGACAGCAGGGGCAGCTCACATAGCAGCAGCAGGTGTGTGGGCAGCACTGGCACCAGCAGATGGCAATCATCATGAAGACGAAGAAGCCAGCAAGGATAATAAGCACGACAAACAGCCAATCTGAAAAACACAAAAGGTAGTAAAACAAGTTGAAAACACACAGGAAACATTTACCAAAAATAAAATGTCTTTACAGGTAAAACACAAAAGGAAATAAAAAGTGAATAAATAAACCACTAAACAGCAGGAGCCTAAAAGATACCCGTCCATGCCACGAGAGGGTCGATCTCCGCCTATAAATGCTAGTTGCTTGGCTGCTACTTACTTTAGGAGTTTGAGATTTAACGGTTGTTTTTCTGGATTAGAGACTCAAATTGGGGTTATTTACTAAAACTGAAGAATAAAAAAATCTGGTCCATCGCTGCATAGAAACCAATCAGCTTCCAGGTTTTATTGCCAAAGCTTGAACAAGCTGAAGTTGGAAGTTGATTGGCTACCATACACAGCTGCACCAGATTCTGAGTGCTCCAGTATTGGTAAATCTCCCCCCAGAAACAAACAGCCAAGTAATATTTTTGGAAAGATCAGCAACAGCCACCCCTATATTTCCCTTGAAATGGGTCCTTTAAAGAGAACCTGTATTGGCACGCATTATTCAGTCCTTGCAGAGGGTGTATTACGTTTAGGGGCATGACTGGTTTGCTTTAAAGGGTTAGTCTTTAAAAAAACTGAACTTAAAAAGCGGGAGTTCCGCCAATTTCTTCTCATTTTTATTTTTTTTAAAGTCAGCAGCTACAAATACTGCACCTGCTGACTTTGAAAATAATGACACTTCCCTGTCCAGGTGCCCGCGATGTCGGGCACCTGAGGCAGAGTTGTCCCTCGGCTCTCAGGTGGAGGTGCTGCCATCTTCCGCTTTTATTGCTATACACAAATGGAGAGTATTCTCTGGGGGTGGGACTACACCGCCACTAAGAAAGTACAATAAGAGTATAATAAAAGAAAAGTGCCCCTTCACTTCACTAGAACAGGAAGCGGCTGAAATCCGAAGAAGCAAAATTCTTGTTTGAGCCCTGGTTCACACTGGGCTGCGGGAGTAAAGCCGTGCGAGTTCAGCTGAACTCGCACGATTTCACTCCCGCTGGCAGTCCCGATTTCGGCCGCAATTTAAGAGACATCTGTGCAGGTTTCTGTACAGATGTCTATGTAAATCGCGGCCCTAAATTGCAAAAAGTAGTACAGGAACTACTTTTTGAAATCGGTGCAGCTCCGCAGATGCGGCGGCGCACCGATTAGGACGGTGTCATTGCCGACAATTGCCGCCGATTTGAGATGCGATTTCACAAGTGAAATTGCATCTCAAATCGAAGCAAATTGTACCCAGTGTGAACCTGGGCTGAAGAAAATTATATATATTTCCATTTTAATTAAAATGTAATTAAGAAATTTGCTTCCCCCCCTTTTTTTTATAATTTTGATTTCACCCACTTCCTGTTCTGGTGACAGACTTTATCAATATATATTTTATTTATTTTTAAACACGAATTTGCCCCCCCCCCCCCTTTTTTTTTATTCTATTGATATTTGTATTGTTATTTGAAATTTCAATTACCATCTGTATTTTTTTTTTTTTTAACATTATTATACTTAGAGATATATCTATCTATATCTCTCTCTCCATCACTATCCCTCTCTAGGTAGGCCATTACAGAAGACACTGAGCATGATTTACAGCAGGGATATGCAATTAGTGGACCTCCAGCTGTTGCAGAACTTCAAGTCCCATGAGGCATAGCAAGACTGACAGCCACAAGCATGACACCCAGAGGCAGAGGCATGATGGGACTTGTATTTTTGCAACAGCTGGAGGTCCGCTAATTGCTTATCCCCAATTTACAGCATGGGCATTTGCTATAGAACTTAGTAAATGAGGAGATGCTCTGCTGACTTTCAGATGCAAACAAAAATGCTGGGTTTTATTTTCCTTGCCTGCGATTGGGCATTCTTCGCAAAGTGAAGCGTCACCTCACTGGGGTAACTGCGCTTGCAAGATGCAGTCTATTTACCTTTAGTAAATCAATCGCTCTGTACGTCTTCTGTCAATGCTTCATTCTGCCTATTTGTTTTTTTTTTATTGCAAGAGAAAGTTAAGAGTGGCACAACATGCAAATATTCTCAGCACATGATGGCCGAAGCTCCAACATTCCCTCACATTACTGTTCCTTTATATGTCAGCTGCAGAACAAGCGCATCGTTTTTTTCATACATGAAGAAATAAGGACCTTAAAGCCCGAAAATTAATTCAGCCAGAAGGATTTGCTAGGAGCCCTGCAAAGCAAAAGACGGAACGTGCGCCCCAAATACCAGCACCCCAAATACCAGCATGAGCGCCCCAAATACCAGCATGAGCGCTGAGAGTACTGCAGATCTACAACCAAGCGAATCAAATCTAACCGGCACCAAACCACACCAGAAATAAGGAAACCAAGCAGCACCGCACACTGCTACCAAATTGTTACAGAAGTAGTAAAAGTTGTATAAAACAATCATAATACACAGAGTATCTGTTCTGCCTATATTATCAATAAAAGTTTTACATAGGAAAAAAAAAAAAAAAAAATAATAATAATACAATTACACCTCTTGGCATTTACTGCAATGCCGTTGATTGCTCCAGGAATGAATAAATCCAAAAGGAAAAAAAAACTGCACCTCAAAAACACCAACAAGGCCAGAGGAGTTCTTACGCCCAACGTTGTGGGTTATGCATGTCAGAGAAGGAGACCCCAGAGGAGACTATGGGGGAGATTTACTAAAACTGGAGAGTGCAAAATCTAGTGCAGCTCCACATAGTAACCAATCAGCTTCCTTTTATTTGTGAAAGCTTAAGACCCCTTTCACACTGGAGGAGTTTTTCAGGCGGTACAGCGCTAAAAATAGTGCTGCTATACCGCCTGAAAAACTCCTGCACTGCATACTCAATGTGAAAGCCCGAGGGCTTTCACACTGAGGCAATGCGCTGGCGGAAGAGGAAATAAATCTCCTGCCAGCAGCATCTTTGGAGCGGTGAGAGGAGCGGCGTGTATACCGCTCCTTCCCATTTAAAACAATGGGAAACTGCGTCAGAGGCGCAATGCGGGCGGTATTAACCCTTTATCAGCCACTAGCGGGGGTTAATACCGCACCGATAGCGTCCGAATCCCACCGCAAATCCGACGGTATAGCGCTGCTATTTTTAGCTGCCGCCCCTCCTGCCCCAGGGTGAAAGGGGCCTAATTAAACAAGCTGAAGTTAGAAGCCGATTGGCTACCATGCACAGCTGCACCAGATTTTCCACTCTCCAGTTTTAGCAAATCAGCCTCTCTGATCTGGATGATTAAAGTTACGATAGTTTGAATTTTCTTAGTAGTGCAGCCAGCCTTTGTATTTGGATTAGTGCACTATGGGGGGGGTATAGGATGTCAGGTCCACAAGGATGACCCAATTCAGGGCTCGGGAGCAATGTACCCATAGGTGTGCGCACAGGGTGTGCCCAGGCACACCCTAATCACCCTGTGCAGCACGGATTGTCCCTACTGCCCTGGCTCCCCCTGCAAAACTTCCGGCTTCCATCCTCTCCCACCGGCTGTTGCTGCGGGATGTTTTAGGAT
This sequence comes from Rana temporaria, assembly GCF_905171775.1. Lineage (NCBI taxonomy): Eukaryota > Metazoa > Chordata > Amphibia > Anura > Ranidae > Rana > Rana temporaria. The sequence goes on from NC_053498.1 coordinate 10,887,201, forward strand.
GAGTGGGGGAAGGAGCCAGAAAATATGTAATTTACCGGTCCCTTCCCTTTCTGAATGAACATCGTGAGTGATCAGTAGCATGTGTTTGCTGTTTGGGGGTGCATACCTATGAATGTGCGTGCCTATTTTACCCAGGAATTAATACTTTTGTAAAACAATTACAATTCAAATATTTTCTAAGGTAATAGTGTCAAAAATGCCAAAAGTATTTAGCCAAAGGATTTTCTTATTGTCCATTACTGCAGACCCTGAAACACAAGTTAGTCCAGTATTAAAAGGCAGATTTTAACATTCACAGATCTGTTTGCCAACACAGAAATATAGGAAATGCAAATTCAGTTTCTAAAGGCCCAATTCATATGGGTGTACCAAGCCGTATGCCCGGGTAAAGGGCAGTCTTCAGCTATCCAAGATGCACAGGTGTTCTATGCTGAGCGGTGCAGGCAGCCTGTTCAAATCAAGAGACAGGCGAAGAGCTGAATGGATCTCCATGCACACCCTGGGGTGCACATCTATGCGGGTCCAGTGCACAAATCAGTACATTGCAGGAGATTTACTAAAACTGGAGAACTCAGAATCTGGTAACCAATCAGCTTAAACTTGTCAAATTAAGCTTTGACAATAAAACCTGGAAGCCGATTGGTTTCTATAAAGAGCTGCACCAGATTTTGCACTCTCCAGTTTTATTAAATCTCCTTCAGTCTGTCTGCATCCTGATCTGTGCAGCTGGTTACCTGTCTAGATCGGAACAGGCTGCCCACACACTCCAGCATGGAACACCTGTGCATCCCTTTATATGGACCCCGATGCAGAATCCCAAACGCACACGTTCCTGGATAGTGGCTGTGTATGTAAACAGGCGCTGTAGCGACTATCGGCTGGAACTGAAGATGGTCGAGGCAGAAGAACAATCACCAGCACACCATGGATCTCCAATGTGGGTCCAAAGCTTTACTCACCGCTCATATATTCTTACAGCAAAAGCAAAGTTTCAGAGCCTCGCAGGACCCCTTCATCAGGCATGCGTCGTCGCATGCCCGATGAAGGGGTCCTGCGAGGCTCTGAAATGTGTTTGCTGCAAGAATATGATTGCTGAATTATACACAATTTTTATAGTGCCAACAGTTTACGCAGTGCTTTACAATGTATAGGGGGGGACAACACAATTAGGGCCCTTTCACACGGGCGGACAAACGGACCGTTTTTTACAAGTCCGTTTACGGACTTGTAATGCATCCCTATGGGATTGTGGACATTAGCGGATGATGCATCCGCTAACGTCCGTAACGACTTGCCTCCGCAAAGATCCGCTTTTTCAGATGGAAGAAAACCCTATTTTTCTTCCGTCTGGCGGAACGGATCGGATGAATACGGACACACGGTCCGCATTCATCCGATTCCCCATAGGGGAGAGCGGAGGAAAGACAGGGCGGTCTCTGCACAGTGTGCGGGGACCACCCTGTCCGCCGACAGCTCAGCGGGGATTTACGGATGATCCCCGCTGAGCCGACGGACACACACGGGGCGGATCAATACGGATCCGCTCCGTGTGAAAGAGCCCTTACAGTAGTTTCAATACAAAAAGGTACAGGAGGGCCCTGCTTGTAGAGCTTACATTCTAAAGTGAGGGGGGGGGGGGGGGGGGGGGGGGGTGGTACAAAAGCTAATAGCTGCTGAGAATGATTTGATGGGGGTGGCTCGGGGACAGTTGTTAGGTGGGTGTGGGATAGGCTTCCCTGAATGAATTAGTTTTCAGGGATCTCCTAAAGGTGGACAGGGTAGGAAGCTTTGGACCCACATTAGGGATCCACGGTGTGCTGGTGACATTCTTTTGTGCTGAATAAAGCTTTGGCCCCACATTGGAGGCTCACGGTGTGCTGGTGACGTTCTGCCTGCATACGGACCTGTACACCCATGTGAATGAGGCCAAAGGGTTCTATAAGGAATTTAAAAAAAATGACATCGGCATAGTAAGCAAAATTAACAATGGGGAAGATTTACTAAAACTGGAGGGTGTAAAATCTGGTGCAGCTCTGCATAGAAAACAATCAGCTTCCAGGTTTAAGCCCTGGTTCACACTGGGCTGCCGGAGTGAAGCCGTGCGAGTTCAGCTGCGAGTGCAGGTTTCTGCACAGATGTCTATGTAAATCGCGGCCCGAAATCGCAAAAAGTAGTACAGGAACTACTTTTTGAAATCGGTGCAGCGCCGCACCGATTAGGACAGTGTCATTGCCGCCAATTTGAGATGCGATTTCACATGTGAAATCGCATCTCAAATCGAAGGAAATCGTACCCAGTGTGAACCTGGGCTTAGCGTCAAAGCAGAAGTTCACCCACAAATGATGTTTATTGCTCTTTTACCCTTAGATGGATGCTCATTTAGTCTAGGGGAATCGGCTAGTTGTTTTAAAATCCGAGCATTACTTACCGTTGTAGAGGGCGATCTTCTCCGCCGCTTCCGGGTATGGGTCTTCGGGACTGGGCGTTCCTTTTTGATTGACAGTCTTCCGACGGTCGCATCCATCGCGTCACGAGTAGCCGAAAGAAGCCGAACGTCGGTGCGGCTCTATACGGCGCCTGCGCACCGACGTTCGGCTACTTTCGGAAAATCGTGACGCGATAGATGCGACCGTCGGAAGCCTGTCAATCAAGAGGGAACGCCCAGTCCCGAAGACCCATACCCGGAAGTGGCGGAGAAGATCGCCCTCTACAACGATAAGTAATGCTCGGATTTTAAAACAACTAGCAGATTCCCCTAGACTAAATGAGCATCCATCTAAGGGTAAAAACAGGATTTTACCGTTGAACCTCTGCTTTAATTGAAGAAGCTGAAGTTAGAAGCCGATTGGCTGCCATGCACAGCTGCACCAGATTTTACACTCTCCAGTTTTAGTATATCAACATTTGATTTACTTGAATTCGGTATATTTGTCTAACCTGCATGCACATTAATGATAAAAATTGCCATTTGCCAATTCACTTGGTTTTTAAACCATGCAAATACCTGCACTACTTACACACAATGGCTTCCTAGAACTGTGGCAAAAACATCTGGCAATGTTAGTCTTGGCTCTTTTATATAAAACTGACTTGTGGGTATTTTAGATTTGGTGGAAAGGTAAAGAGGTTAGTAGGAAGTTATTTTAGTGCTAACAAAGGGACATATTTTGTATTGTATAAGGGGGGGGGGGGGGCGCGAGGTAGCTGGTCATGGAACAGTTACCTTCCATGTTATCTATCTGAAAGTCTGGTAACAGTTCAGAGACCGCTGAGGTTTTACCTACGGGACAAAAGAAAGACATGTTACCAAACAAATTTGTGAAAAAAAAAAAAAAAAAAAGGGGAACAAATGCAAAAAATCCCTATGAAAAGAAAAAAAATAACTGAAAGATAAGGCAGAATATTAAAGTATAACTAAAAAAATAAACTTTTTTTTTTTAGTTTTGGATGGAGTGGCGATGGATTAGAAACCCAGGCAGTTATTTGTCTGTGTCCCCATTAGAGAGATTTCCCCTCTCCATTTGTACTGTTTACCATTATCATTGAAACTTGAAAGTAAAAGAAAATATCACATTTTGGGTGGTTGTCCCCCCCCCAAAAAAAGGCAAAGTAAACCTTCCAATGGGAATGCTAGTTCTGGGGGTCCCCAAGAGATTCCCTTAATGTGCAGGGATTTCCTTCCACTTCCTGTTTGGCTCTGGGACAGGAAACAAAAGGGAAATCACCGCAATGGGACACAGATGGCAAAAAATAAACTGACGGGGGGGGGGTTAAAACCCTCCCTTACACTATCCAAAATGAGAAAACCATTTTGCCTTTAGCTACTTAAAAAAAAAAAGAAAAAAGAAGGGGGAAGGATTTAACAGAGGGGGATATTTTTAAAACCGTTTTTCATAAGTGGTTTTATCAAGCAATTCCTTAAACCAGCTCACATCTTACCAAAAGCACAAAACCGCAAAAGAAATTCAATTCACCTTTCTGAAAAGTAACCTCTAGATGGCAGTGTTACTGCATCAACCGAGACAAGTGAACCCCCAATCTCAAATATTACCGGTATTTACAGAATACAGTGCCAAAAATGTACCCAACACTTTACATATTGTACATCCACATCAGTCCCTGCCCTCAAGGAGCTTACAATTTAAAAAGTCTCTGAAGGTCTGAAGGACAGTAAACCGGCCCGTTGGTTAGAAAGTTTGAAGAACCTTGCTCCAGAGCTTAGACCCCTTTCACACTGGAGCAAAAAAAAAAAAAAACACACACACACACACACACACACACACACGTTGTCTCGGTGTGAAAGCACCCTACGTAAATGATCGAAAGTGCTGCCGACTTTCATAATCCAATCATGTGCAAGCAAAAATTCTTTTTTTTGTTTCAATTTTCCCTGCATGCGATTGGGTATTCTTTACAAAGTGAAGTTTTAACCAATTTACCAAGCTCCGGAGTAAGTCTGGCGTGTTCGCATAGTACACGTGCAGAGCCCGCCAGGAAGTGTGCACGGGCCGGCGCTGCACTAATCACAACCAGGGAGACATTGTCCCGATGCTCGGCTGCAGAGATCGGGAAATGTCTCCCCGGCTGTGATTAGCGCAGCGCCGTGCACACTTCCTGGCGGGCTCTGCACGTGTACTATGCGAACGCGCCTTACTCTGGAGCAACTGCACTTACAGGAGTGTACCATTTGCCTTTAGTAGATTTACCCCTTCGAGTCAACTGCTCAAATTATCATAAGAAAAGGAGGATCTGTTGCATGATGGAAGCCGACAACAAAAGGGATGATTAGATCAAGTCCTGAAAAAAGAAATCTGCATTTTGTTGCTCTCCAAGATGGAGAACTAGCTAGAAAGGGGCGGTATTAAATCACCATGTGAATAGTCAGTGAACACCAACATTAGCAAATTAGTAATGTTAATAGGATGCCTGCCAGGAAAGACATTAGTCACATGTTTGAATAAGATTAAAATAAAATCCACCTGAGGGCAACTCCACCCATTTCACTTCCACCAGTATCCAGGTTTGTAATGCAAAACATTTTTGGGGTATCAGTATTTCCAAATTTTTCATGGACACACCATATAAGAGTCTGGAAAAGTTGGTATCAATTCACTTGAATAAAGCTCTGCTTCACAGGCTCCTGGTTAGATTCCTTATTTATACTTACCTAGGTGTCCCCCAGCACCTCCAACACTGAGAACCGAGCGATTGAACACCGCCGATCGCTCTGTTCTCTCAGCTCCCCGGGCAGAGTGTTTGCTGACTATCAGGCACCAGCTCTTTGCCCCCCCCAAGCTCACTGGGAGCGGTCAGCTCAGGCTCTTAGCGGCGCACCAAGAAACTGAGTCGGCTGCCGTTCCAGGGATCTGGCAGACCCCGACTCCATGGTCGTGATGATGCCCGAGCCTGGACCGACTGACGTCAGCAGAGAGCAGGCTTCAGCCCGCTCTCTGCTGAAAACGGGTCACAGGAGTGCAAAAGAATGAACTGCACTCCTGTGATCCATAGGAAAAGAAGTATAGCCAAAAAACTCCTGCGCACGAGTGGATTGTCCAACGGTCAATGGTTCCATGGGAAGAATGCCAATAACGGTAACAGTGGCCTTGCTGCCCTTCATGGATGGGGAATGGGGAATATCCTAGTAGAAAACAAAAAGAAAAGAAAAGGGCGCACCAGCCTAGTGTGTTACCGTTGACAATTTAATAGAATAAAAAACTACTACCGAGTAGTTTTTTATTCTATTAAATTGTCAACGGTAACACACTAGGCTGGTGCGCCTTTTTCTTCTCTTCTCTTTTGTTCGCGATTCATTCTTCTGATTGTACGGCATTAATGGATGCACCAATGAGTATTGCATAATTATTTCCTTCTAGTAAAAAACTCTAAGGCCCCTTGCACACTGGGGCGTTTTTCATGCGGTACAGTGCTAAAAATAGCGCTGCTATACTGCATGAAAAATCATGCCCTGCAGTGTTCAATGTGAAAGCCCGAAGGCTTTCACATTGAAGCGGTGCGCTAGCAGGAGCGCACCAAAAGTCCTGCTAGCCGCATCTTAACCGCGGTATAGGAGCAGTGTGTTCACCGCTCCTATACCGCGCCTTCCCATTGAAATCAATGGGAAGCAACGCGGGCAGTATTAACCCTTTTACGGCTGCTAGCGGGGGTTAAAACCTCACCGCTAGCGCCCAAATATCGCGGTAAATACGACGGTATAGCCGCGCTACAAATAGCACGGCTATACCGTCACCGCGGCTTCACGCGGCAATGTGAAAGCAGCCTTACTAAAGTACACAAAAATGTAACAAAAAAAATAAAAAAGAAGGGGGAAGGAAAGGACATGTGACTTATTTAAGAGGAAAACATTATGAAAAGGTGGTGGGAGTCACCAATTTTTTGCATGTGGAGGATTTACCAAGTTTGGATGCACATATTTGAGGAGGAAACCGAAGAGACTTTAAAATTAGATGAATATAGAACAAGATTTTGGCACAAACAATATTTTTATTCAATGCAATCTATGGATTCGATTTTTTTGTAATGCATAACAAAATGATCAAAAAGAATCTCTAAGAGTACAGGCTCTCCTCACTCAACGACCAGGTTGTTAAAACGAGGAGCCACAAGTATTTAATATTTTAAGCATTTTTAACTACTGTATTGTGGGGGGAAAAAAAAAGTCTAAAAAAAAAACACAAAACTTCAGCTCAATAACATTGTTTTAATTTGCATAAGTACAGAACACAAAACAAAAATTCTGTACATCGCGGTCGGCCGGCCGGGGAGAGCTGGTCGCAAGTCCGAGCGCGCGTTAAACAGGCAAGTCGTTAAAACGAGGAGGAGTATCTGTAGTAACAATACATTACCCCAATTTAAATTTAAAAAACCCGACAAAGAATTGTACACATTAACACACGCTGGGAGTTGTGTGTATAAGGCTCACTTCTTTATATTTCTGGTGTGAGAATACACATAACATTGTGGGCAGCACCTATGTAAGTGGTATCATTTAAAAAGGAGGTCAGGATTACGCAGAGAATTTCCAAAGTTTTTTTTCCTTCCATTCTAAAAAAAAAAATAAAAAGAACAAAATGGGGATTATATTGGGTTTGTGTGCACCATAGTATTTTTATACTAAAAAATGAAAAAAAATGCAACGATATCATGCTGTAAAATTTTGCAACTACCATCTTTTTATTCTACAGGTCCTCTGCAATGCTGGAGTGCTTGTAGAGTGCAAAAGTAAGAGGAAGGCGCCACAGTTTGGACCTTCTGTGGTCTGAGGGCCGCCTGGGTGGGCTGAAGAGAAATTATTACAAACCCCATGGCATGTACCTACACTTTACTGTTGAGCCAGTTCCAATAATATTTTGTTTAACCACTTCCATACCGGGCACTTATACACCTTCCAGCCCAGACCAATTTTTAGCTTTCAGCGCTGTCGCACTTTGAATGACAATTGCGCGGTCGTGCTACACTGTACCCAAACTAAATTTGCTATTTTGTACCCCACAAATAGAGCTTTCTTTTGGTGGTATTTGATCACCTCTGGGATTTTTATTTTTGCAAAAAATAAATAAAAAATTACCGAAAATTTTGAAAAAAAAAAACGTTTTTTTGTTTCGGTTATAAAACATTGTAAATAAGTAAGTTTTCTCCTTCACTGATGGGAACTGATGGTACGGCTCTGATGGGCACCCATGAGGTGGCACTGATGTGGTGGCATTGATGGGCACTAATAGGCGGCACTTATAGGCAGCACGGATGGGCACTGATAGGCGGCACTAACATATGTGTTGTACTAATGGATGCCAATCAGTGCCAAGCAATGCCTGCCAATTAGCGATGCCCATTGTGGGCACTGATTGGCATCCATTATTTCTGTCATCCCTGGTGGTCTAGTGTGCGTTTTGCATCCCTGGTGGTCTAGTGGCATCCCTGGTAGTCCAGTGTGGGCATCCTCGGGGGGCTGTGCTGATGATCGATCAGCACAAACCCCCCCTGTCAGAGGAGCAGCCGATCGGCTCTTCTCTACTCGTCTCTGACAGACGCGAGTGAGGAAAAGTTGATTACCGGCTTTTCCCGTTTACATCGTAATCAGCCGTGATTGGACACGGCTGATCACGTGGTAAAGAGTCGCCGTCGGAGACTCTTTACCTAGATCGGTGTTGCGGGGTGTCAGACTGACACCCTGCAACAACAATCGCCGCGATGCGTGCCCCCGGGGGCGCGCAGCGGCTCAATATCCTGAGGACGTCATATGACGTCCACTCAGGATATTGAAACCACTTTGCCGACGTCAATCTGCAATTGGCGGGCGGCAAGTGGTTAAGATTCCCCCCCCATGAAAGATGATGGGTGACAGTATAACAGCCCTACACGGTACAAGGTGTTACACGCAAGTTCTGTTTGTACTTTACATAAGGAAATTTGTGCAAATAGAACATGGTAACACAATTGCAGATCGCCTGTTATTGGCAGAAAAATAAAACCGGATGAGTGACAGGAGTCAGGTGAGCAGGCAGGGAAACGAGGAAAGGGGTGTACATGGTGCAGCAGGTCATAAGATTTGAGTAAGCTCAGGATAAGCAGCGATTCGCTCAGGTTCACAAAACTCAGGTGGACATAAGACCCCATTCACATTGGAAAAATGAATTGCCCACCCCGTTCTATGTCGACACCAGACAATCCAGGGACATGGCCAACACCCCCAACCCCCCGCCCCACACACACCTCAAGCACACAGCAGGTGATTGACAACCTCTGATGTGCAAGTTTCCCTGAGAGACTTAAACATGAAAGCTAATGGTGGGACTTTAAATAAAGCACACTGCTAATTGAAAGAGCCAATCAATATATCCATAGTTTTATTGATACAAAAAGGGCATACATACACACAAAAAACATGTGATTTAATTGTTTAGACTTCTTTACTATGACCTACCACTATAAAAATGCAACGATTTTTTATGTGTATGTATGCCCTTTTTGTATCAATAAAACTATGGACATATTGATTGGCTCTTTTAATTAGCAGTGTGCTTCATTTAAAGTCCCACCATTATCTTTCATGTTTAAAACTTTATCGGGGGATGGAGGTATATATATGTATTGCCTCAATTTAAAGTCCCAACCCTTGAGCCAGCCTCAGTTCTTTACCCTGAGAAACTGTCCATTCAGGTCTCAGATGACACTCAGCGCTATGATGTGCAGTCTCTGACATCAGATTCCTGCCCCCTGGAGCTGGGAAATGCTGTCTAAATTCTGCACCTTGGCTCTGTAGAAAGAAATGGCTGCAAAAAAAACAGGTGCAACTTATGTAGGAGGATTTGTTTCACCTCTGTGTATCACCTGAGGCCAGTCACTTCATTGTATATTGTAAGGGTTTACAACCACTTTAACCACTTAAGACCCGGACCTTTAGGCAGCTAAAGGACCTGGCCAGTTTTTTGCGATTCGGCACTGCGTCGCTTTAACTGACAATTGCGCGGTCGTGCGACGTGGCTCCCAAACAAAATTGGCGTCCTTTTTTTTCCACCAATAGAGCTTTCTTTTGGTGGTATTTGATCACCTCTGCGGTTTGTTTTTTGCGCTATAAATTGAAAGCGACAATTTTGAAAAAAAATGCTATATTTTTTACTTTTTGCTATAATAAATATCCCCCAAAAGTATATAAAAAAAAAATATTTTTCCTCAGTTTAGGCCGATACGTATTCTACCTATTTTTGGTAAAAAATGTAATAAAAAAAAAAAAAAAAAAAAAAATCGCAATAAGCGTTCGATTGGTTTGCGAAAAATTTATAGCGTTTACAAAATAGGGGAGTTTTATTGCATTTTTATAAAAAAAAAAATTACTCCTAATGGCGGCGATCAGCGATTTTTTTCGTGACTGCGACATTATGGCGGACAATTTTGACACATTTTTGGGACCATTGTCATTTCCACAGCAAAAAATGCATTAAAAATGCATGGTTTACTGTGAAAATTACAATTGCAGTTTGGGAGTTAACCACAAGGGGGCGCTGAAGGGTTTAAGTGTGACCTCATTTGTGTTTCTAACTGTAGGGGGGTGTGGCTGTAGGTGTGACGTCATTGATTGTGTTTCCCTATAAGAGGGAACACACGATCAATGACGGCGCGCCACAGTGAAGAACGGGGAAGCTGTTTTTACACACGCTCTCTCCGTTCTTCAGCTCCGGGGACCGACCGCGGGACTCCAGCAGCGATCTGGTCCCTGAGCTTCGGACCGGGTCGCGGGCGTGCGCCCGCTATCCACGGCTAGGCACTTAAAGAGGACGTACCTGTGCCCAGCCGTGACATTCTACCGACGTATATGTGCAGGAGGCGGTCCTTAAGCGGTTAAAGTGGTTGTAAACCCCCAATGCAGAATTTGTACCCATTAGGTAAGCCATACCTACAGGTACAGTAACTATCTCCTAAACGTACGCCATTTAAGAGCTATTTACCTTGTAGTGCGCCAATGTCATCGGCACATGCGCTATGAAGAAACGCCGGAGTGACGTCACGCAACTCCGACCATTTAGAGAGCCGAAATCGGTGGCCCTGAAAGGAAGAGGGGCGAAGATGGATGCGGCCTGCAGCAGGGACAGCGCAAGCTTCGTTTGCAGGCAAGTGGCACATAATGTGCTAGTATGCAATTATACTAGCACATTATGCTTTTACTGCGCCGGGAACCAAAACCCATCAGGGTTTACTTCCTCTTTAATTGTCACTTTATACAACTCTCTCTGTAAAGCAGAATTCTTCAATTCTCTTTCAAAGCTTCCGGCAGCAGTTTATGTTCTGTATGCTCTACTCACAGAATAGAAGATTTCTGAAAAACACTGCAATAGTCTTACCCAATACCAGCAGTTCAGCGTAAGCCTCATTATTCCCCGACAAATCCTGACCAGAGAACACGGTGCAATAGTAAACGCCGCCATCTCCCCATGCCGTCTGTTCAATACTGAGATCTGCATCTGAAAATGAACAAACATTATGGGAGGCTCACAAAATAAACACAATAAAAAGTTAAAATGCACAGAAATACATACAGTATATCAGAACAGTCCCCCCCCCCCCCCCCCCCCATAGCTATGAGGAAAGCTTTGGCCGAAACACGCTAGCATTATGCTGGATTGTACATTGCTGTTGTGGCAAGTATATTTTAAAGCTTGTGGTTTGCCGGCTCTTTTTTTCCAGTGACCTACACCAGTGGTCATCAACCCTGTCCTGCAGGGCTACCTAACAGGCCAGGTTTGCAAGATAACTGAAATACATCACAGCTGATATCATTTGCTGCTCAGTGATTGCAGCATTCTAGTCTGCATCTCCCCAAGGTAATACATAAAACCTGGCCTGTTAGTGGGCCCTGCAGGACAGGGTTGATGACCACTGTCCTACACAACCAGGGCACCCGTTTGTGTAGGTCACTCCGCTCACCAATTCTCAATATAGCAGTAGAGCTTGGGCAAGTTTCCCTTTGTATCACAATATATATACCAGGGGTCTTCAAACTATGGCCCTCTAGTTGTTCAGGAACTACAATTCCCATCATGCCTAGTCATGTCTGTGAATGGTAGAGTTTTACAATGCCTCATGGGATGTGTAGTTCCGCAACAGCTGGAGGGCCGTAGTTTGAAGATCCCTGGTATATACCATCCCTGGCCAATACATATAGAAGCTGCCAACCTCTGTAATAGACACCGCTACTCCAGTGATCTCAACTTGCTTTCGGATCCAATGCGGAGTGGCTGGCCTGGTGCATTCTAAACACAAGTTGGTCGGTCGCTCAGCATAGGTGCCACTCAGAGAATGCTTTGCACTTTCCGCAATGCGTGCAAAGTATTCTCTAATTAGAAGAGCTGGAAAGCATGAAGTCACTGCCCCACCTCCTCCAATCAGAGAACGCTTTGCATTCATAAAATGCAAAGCATTCTCTGAATTGCTCCCATGCTGAGAAGCCGACCACCTGTGTTCACAATGCATCAGGTCGCCTGCTTAGCACAAGACCCGGAAGCAAGGGAGATCACTGGAGTAGCGATGTCTGCTTCAGTGATTTCCCAACTTTTAGAGACATCGGCCAGGTATGGTATAGAACAGGGATATGCAATTAGCGGACCTCCAGCTGTTGCAAAACGACAAGTCCCGTCATGCCTCTGGCTGTCAGAGTCTTGCTATAACTCATGCGACTTGTAGTTCTGCAACAGCTAAAAGTCTGCTAATTGCATATCCCCGGTATAGAACATAGTTACCTTGGTCCAAGGTAATTATGTAAAATTATACCATGCCTGGAATTCATCTTTAGATTGGATCCCCCCCCCCCCCCCATTAAATTAATTTGTATCACCCCCAATTACAAATGTAAAAGGATAAGTTCAGTTTTGTAACATGTTGCACCAATATTCATGTTGCAGATGCACCAGCCTCTGACCCCCCTCTCAATGATGGCCTATGCGACATACAGGGCCAGAGGGTATTCACAAAAAAAAAAAAAAAAAAATTGAATTTTTTTTTTTGAAAAACAAAAAAAAGCCAGATTTGCACAGCAAAGAGGAAGAGGGGTGGAGAGGAGGCAACATCCGACTGAGGGTGATGATCCACTTTAACCACTTAACGACCGCCGCATGTACATATACGTCCATAGAATGGCACGTACAGGCAGATGGGCGTACAGGTACGTCCCCGCCTTTCCGTAGGTCCGACCCCCCCCCCCCCCCCCGGTACATGCGGCGGTCGGAAATCGTCGGGGAGCGATCCGGGACGACGGTGCGGCTATTCGTTTCTAGCCGCCCCCTCGTGATCGCTCCCCGGAGCTGAAGAACGGGGAGAGCCGTATGTAAACACGGCTTCCCTGTGCTTCACTGTGGCGGCGTATCGATCGAGTGATCCTTTTTATAGGGAGACACGATCGATGATGTCAGTCCTACAGCCACACCCCCCTACAGTTGTAAACACACACTAGGTGAAGCACAACTCCTTCAGCGCCCCCTGTGGTTAACTCCCAAACTGCAACTGTCATTTTCACAATAAACAATGCAATTTAAATGCATTTTTTGCTGTGAAAATGACAATGGTCCCAAAAATGTGTCAAAATTGTCCGAAGTGTCCGCCATAATGTCGCAGTCACGAAAAAAAACGCTGATCGCCGCCATTAGTAGTAAAAAAAATTTTTTTTATAGAAATGCAATAAAACTATCCCCTATTTTGTAAACGCTATAAATTTTACGCAAACCAATCGATAAACGCTTATTGGGATTTTTTTTACCAAAAATATGAAGAATACGTATCGGCCTAAACTGAGGACATTTTATTTTTTTATATATACGTTTTTGGGGGATATTTATTACAGCAAAAAGTAAAAAATATTGCATTTTTTTCTAAATTGTCGCTCTATTTTTGTTTATATCGCAAAAAATAAAAACCGCAGAGGTGATAAAATACCACCAAATGAAAGCTCTATTTGAGGGAAAGAAAGGACGTCAATTTTGTTTGGGAGCCATGTCGCACGACCGCGCAATTGTCTGTTAAAGCGACGCAGTGCCGAATAGCAAAACCTGGCCTGGGACTTTAGCTGCATTTTGGTCCGGGGCTTAAGTGGTTAATACCAACAAGTCTTATCCCTTCCTCAGCATGTGACTGGACAGTGAAAGGAGAAGCAACAGACCGATAAGCTCTATTACCCGGCTCTCTCCTACCTGTATATCCCTTTGGTGTACAGCAGAGGTCTCAACCTGGCAGCCCTCCAGCTGTTGGGAACTACAAGTCCCATCATGCCTCTGCCTGTGGAAGTCAGGCTTGTAACTGTCAGCCTTGCAATGACTCATGGGACTTGTAGTTTTGTAACAGCTGCAGGGTCAGCAGTTTGCGACCTCTGCTGTACAGGCGACTGATACCAGGTTAAATTCAGTTGCTTACACTGCTTTATAATCACAAATTAATACAGAGATACATTAATCAGATTTTTTTTTATCGTCCTTAAAATTGTTCCATTTAGAATTTCTATCCAAATTTTGCTACATAACCCCAACAAAAGCTAAACAAAGCCTAAAAAAAGAAAAATATAATAATAATAATAATAATAATAATGTCACCTACTGTTGTTAATAGTGATTTTACGTCCCTGGTAGAAGTCGCCCAGAGTGACTGCGTTGCCTTGCTTGCTGGCCACCATGCGGACTGTACGGGAGCTATCCTGGCACTCCACGTACGGATTGTACCCGGGGTTGGCGGCCTGCAGCTGACTATTGATCTGGGTGTCCTGGCTGGTTGGGTTGAAAGCATCAGCGATGCGATCCCTGCAGAAGGATTTGTACTTCCAGGTTACGAGGGGAGGCTGCTGAGATGAGGTCTGGTAGTTGCACTGCAGAGTGACCGGCTGGAACAAGACCACCACATTGAAAGGATTCTTTACAGTCACTGTCATTCCACTGATGCATCCTACAGGACAGAAAATTAGAACATTCATCAAAAGGAGGAAATTAAAAAAAACTGTACAGTTTACAAAATATAAAAAGGAAGGAGACACACATAAGAGAAGATGGAAAGCAAGAGGAGATCTCCCCACAGTGAAGGTACATCTGACCACATCTAGAGATTATCCATCAATGCCTTTGCCAATGAAAATGGGAGATTTCCTCTCAATTTCTGGCCCGGTCAGAATATGCACCCAGAAAAAATTGAAACCTCAACCTTTACCCCCGCTACGGAAAACTAAAGCGCAAATTTTGTTTAGTTTTCTTGAAAAAGATTAATAAATTGGCAGCCAGCGGCAAGAGAGAGATCTCCTTACACTGGCAGCCAGCGGGAACGAGAGATCTCCTTACACTGGCAGCCAGCGGGAACGAGAGAGATCCTTACACTGGCAGCCAGCGGGAACGAGAGAGATCCTTACACTGGCAGCCAGCGGGAACGAGAGAGATCCTTACACTGGCAGCCAGCGGGAACGAGAGAGATCCTTACACTGGCAGCCAGCGGGAACGAGAGAGATCCTTACACTGGCAGCCAGCGGGAACGAGAGAGATCCTTACACTGGCAGCCAGCGGGAACGAGAGAGATCCTTACACTGGCAGCCAGCGGGAACGAGAGAGATCCTTACACTGGCAGCCAGCGGGAACGAGAGAGATCCTTACACTGGCAGCCAGCGGGAACGAGAGATCTCCTTACACTGGCAGCCAGCGGGAACGAGAGAGATCCTTACACTGGCAGCCAGCGGGAACGAGAGAGATCCTTACACTGGCAGCCAGCGGGAACGAGAGAGATCCTTACACTGGCAGCCAGCGGGAACGAGAGAGACCCTTACACTGGCAGCCAGCGGGAACGAGAGAGACCCTTACACTGGCAGCCAGCGGGAACAGAGAGAGATCCTTACACTGGCAGCCAGCGGGAACGAGAGAGATCCTTACACTGGCAGCCAGCGGGAACAAGAGATCCTTACACTGGCAGCCAGCGGGAACAGAGAAAGATCCTTACACTGGCAGCCAGCGGGAAGAGAGAGAGAGATCCTTACACTGGTGGTCAGCGGGAAGAATGCCCGCCTTACAGACAGCAAATACATTCATTGGGGTCACCATTTTATTATCTGCAAGTTGGAAACCGATCACTGCTGAAGAAACCCTTGGCAATCTCTTATTTTTCACATAAACGTACAGTAAAACCTTGGTTTGAGTGTAACTTGGTTTAAAAGCGTTGTGCAAGACGAGCAAAATGTTCTAATAAATTTTGCCTTGATATAAGAGTAGCGTCATGTCACAACGGAGAAAGAAAGAAAGAAAGACTCCAAGCATAGCAATATGGTTACATTTAACGAAGGTACAACATTTAGCAACTTATTGCTACACTTAGAGGCTCCTCTCTTCTATACCCTGTAAAAAAAAAATGCTTTGATATACAAGTGTTTTGGATTACAAGCATTTTTCTGGAACGAATTATGCGCGCAAACCAAGGTTTCACTGTAGTTGAAAAAGACTGGATTATACACTGTAGTTGCAATACAGAAGAGCCGTCAGCGGGTGGCACTGCAGTTCAGGTGATTCCAGAGACAAAGGCGGGCCCCCCCCAGCAGGTGTCATATTGTTGTTACACTCTATGACCTCACATCCTGCCCTCCTGAAGAGTTCTTCTTCACCAGAGAAAGGCAGGACCCCCCCCCCCCCCAGCTCTCCCCTCCCCCTGGGCCATTCTCAGTGCTGATCAAAACTCCCCCCCCCACCATCGAAACAAACAGGCAGGAGAGTCACCGGGAGCAGATCCAGAAAAATCCCCGCAAGGGAGATACGATGAGTAATAAGAGGATGTGATAAAGATTTTAGAGATCTACTGGACAGCAGAAAGACGCTGCAAGCATTCAAAACATTGTATCGGGATCATACGAAGGAGGAAGACGCGCTGTACAAGTCACAGTTCAAGGGAAAAAAACGTTACTTTGTTGCAACGTTCTCTATGAAATGTCACATTATAATTCTGCTCACAAAGCTTTATTTACACATCCAATCCATGTACAGCGAGAGGCCAACAGCCACAGAGTCATTCACACCAAATCAGACTTTAAAATCACAAGACTTCACTTGAAGTCGCCCAATTTCCGGTGCGAATCGGAAGACGTCTCTGCGACTTCACGCACAGAAGTCTATGGAAGTCTCGCCTGAACATGCAAAAAGTAGCGCAGGAACTGCTTTCAAAAACTGACGCGACTCTAAATGAAGTCGCACCTATTTGACCGCTTCCATTGCGGACTGCAGGGCGCGACTTGTCATGCGATTTGAACGATAACCCCCATAGCAAATATGTAAAGACTTCTATGTTTGGGGTGCGACTTGTCATGCGACTGATGTCCAAAGTCACGTGACAAACTGCTCGAATGGACAGCATGCAAGCCGGTCCACTGGCATTTTCAGAAGAATGGCGGCTATGGGGGGGGGGGGGGGGGCCCTGTAAGCATAACGACAGAGCCAAACCAGGGGGTTACACACGGGCCGTACACCGGCAAGGCGGCCCCTCACACGGGCCGTACACCGGCAAGGCGGCCCCTCACACGGGCCGTACACCGGCAAGGCGGCCCCTCACACGGGCCGTACACCGGCAAGGCGGCCCCTCACACGGGCCGTACACCGGGAAGAACAAGGATTTAGGAACATTACTTCTCTCCTGCCCCAGATACCAATGGAGACTGACAGGAAGCCAGGGGGAATTTCTACAACTCGTACGCAAGCAGAGTGTGAAGAAAGGGTACAGCGAGTCTCCAGTATTTGCTGCTTCCTGTGTCCCCCTCTCACTTCCTGGGTTGGGGGTGTAACCTCACACTCTGCGTCTCAGGGGGGATGTCACCTCTCACTTTGTAAGGCCGAGGACAGAGAGCCGACTGGGGCCCCCCTGTAAGCACGAGGACAGGGGGCCCACCCCTGTAAGCACGAGCGCGGACGGGGGTGCCCACTCCTGTAAACACAAGCGAGGACAGGGGGGGGGTGCCCACTCCTGTGTGAGTGAGGACGGGGCGCCCCTGTAAGTATGAGCGAGGACGGAGGGCCCCCGCGTAACTACGAGCGAGGACGGAGGGCCCCCGCGTAACTACGAGCGAGGACGGAGGGGCCCCGCGTAACTACGAGCGAGGACGGAGGGGCCCCGCGTAACTACGAGCGAGGACGGAGGGGGCCCCCGCGTAACTACGAGCGAGGACGGAGGGGGCCCCCGCGTAACTACGAGCGAGGACGGAGGGGGCCCCCGCGTAACTACGAGCGAGGACAGAGGGGGCCCCCGCGTAACTACGAGCGAGGACAGAGGGGGCCCCCGCGTAACTACGAGCGAGGACAGAGGGGGCCCCCGCGTAACTACGAGCGAGGACAGAGGGGGCCCCCGCGTAACTACGAGCGAGGACAGAGGGGGCCCCCGCGTAACTACGAGCGAGGACAGAGGGGGCCCCCGCGTAACTACGAGCGAGGACAGAGGGGGCCCCCGCGTAACTACGAGCGAGGACAGAGGGGGCCCCCGCGTAACTACGAGCGAGGACAGAGGGGGCCCCCGCGTAACTACGAGCGAGGACAGAGGGGGCCCCCGCGTAACTACGAGCGAGGACAGAGGGGCCCCCGCGTAACTACGAGCGAGGGCCCCCGCGTAACTACGAGCGTGGGCCCCCGCGCAACTACGAGCGTGGGCCCCCGCGCAACTACGAGCGAGGACAGAGGGGCCCCCGCGTAACTACGAGCGAGGACAGAGGGGCCCCCGCGTAACTACGAGCGAGGGCCCCCGCGTAACTACGAGCGAGGGCCCCCGCGTAACTACGAGCGAGGGCCCCCGCGTAACTACGAGCGAGGGCCCCCGCGTAACTACGAGCGTGGGCCCCCGCGTAACTACGAGCGTGGGCCCCCGCGTAACTACGAGCGTGGGCCCCCGCGTAACTACGAGCGAGGGCCCCCGCGTAACTACGAGCGACGACGGAGGGCCCTGTATATCCAAGGACAGGGGTTTCATTTTGAAGCAGTGAATACCTGGGGAGGGGGATTCCCACTTCCTGTATTAAGACACAAGAGGAAGTGAGAGGAAATCCCCTTTTAGTTGTCATGGAAACAGTTGTCCCCACTTGAAAACCGCCCCCAATCCCCCTCTAATCCCGAGAGGAATGTTGTATTTCCCCCTCACCCACACGCACTAGTAAACACCCTCCAGGGGCTCCGCCCGCTCCTGAGGGCCCCGGTGTGGGTGGGTGATAGTTGTGTACGAAGTCTCCCCGCACTCACCTGCCATGTAGAACACACACAGGACGGTCACCCAGCCCCTCTCCGCCGCCATCTCTCCTCTCTACTCCTCCTCAGGTGACTCCGCCAGGTGCGCCCAAAACTCCCCGCGCGTCCCCGTGCGCGCTCACACTGCCCCGACCCCGCCCTCTCACAGTGCACGCCTCCTTCCGGCCACCTGCGGCGCCCCTGTGTAACCCCCTCACCTCCGCTGTGCAGCCTCAGCCCCTCCCCGGCCAATCACAGGTGCCGGGGGGTCACATGACCTGGAAAGTTCCACACAGCTCTACCTGGGGGGACACGCCCTCTTTAGTTTTTAACCCTTTCATCCCTGTATGGCATCCATCCAGGGGGTCACATTTCCACCTGTACTTCCGGTTTATCCAGTAACTTTGTCCTTATTCATAGTATTCAAAACTTTACTTTTTTTTTTGGAGAGAGTGAGGGAGGGACAGATTTTTTTGTCACCTGTGTCCCTTTGGGGAGATTTCCCTTCACTTCCTGTCCCATAGCCAAACCGGAAGTGAAAGAAAATCCCTGCAAAGTGAGTTGTCACCAGAACTAGTGTCCCCATTGGAAGATTTCCCCCTCTATTCCTGTTCTGGTGACAACCCAAACTTTAGAAATTTTCTTCCACTCGCCGGGATATTGTCAATCAAGACAACGAGAGAGGATAAATCTCCCTGACAGGGACGCAGACAGCAATAAGAACCCGGCAGGGGGTATAATCCCTCTCCACCATATCAAACATTAAAACGAGTTAATTATTCAAGGACCACAGAACCCCTCCCTCTATGCGATCAGTTACTTTGGAGTTACATGGACTACCAAACTCCCCCCCCCCCCTTTCCATATTGTCACTATTCACATTGGCCCAGATTCAAAGAGCAATTGCGCCTGTGTAACCATAGTTACGCAGCGCAATTGCTTACTTGCCCCGGCGTAACGACTTCTCCTGATTCAGGAACCTCGTTACGCCGACTACAGCCTAAGATATGCGCGGCATAAGGCTCTTATGCCCGCATATCTTAGGCTGCATTCTTGCGATGGCCGCTAGGTGGCGTTCCCGTTGTGCTCAGCGTATAGTATGCAAATTGCATACTAACGCCGATTCACAACGTTACGCGAGCCCTGCGTACGCAGTTTACGTTGTTTGCGTACGGCGTTTTTTTTTGCGTAAGGCTGCCCCTTCTATAGCAGGGGCAGCCAATGCTTAAGGATACCCGTCGTTCCCGCGTCGCGAAATTAGAAATTTACGTCGTTTGCGTAAGTGAATCGTGAATGGCGCTGGACGCCATTCACGTTCACTTTGAAGCAAATGACGTCCTTGCGACGTCATTTGCCGCAATGCACGTCGGGAAAGTTTCCCGACGGAGCATGCGCACTACGCTCGGCGCGGGAACGCGCCTAGTTTAAATGATTCCCGCCCCCTACGGGATCATTTAAATTGCGCACGCTTACGCCGGGCATTTTGCCGGAGCGCCCCTCTTGCAATTTACGGAGCTACTGCTCCGTGAATCGAGGGTAGCGCAGAAAATTTGCGGGGGCGCAGGGCAAAAACGGTGCCCTGCGCCTACGTAAAAAATGCGCATATCTTACTGAATCTACCCCACTGTTCCCAGCTGTCCCCATGGACCAAGGAACCCCTCCCAATGTTATCAGTTACATTGTTCCCAGCTCTCTCTCTCTATGAACTACAGAACCCCTCCCATCCTACTATCAATTACATTGTTATCATTTCCATTGTTTTAAGCTATTATGATGTACTAAATCTGAGGTCTACAGAACCCCTTCCACGTGTTGGGTGGATGGACGGACACACGGATGGACGGACAGGTGGATGGATTGATGTGTAGGTGGATGACTGGATGGACAGACTGATAGACTGAGGGGTGGATAGATGGATGATTGGAAAAATGGATGGATGGACGGACACACGGATGGATCAACAGGGGGTGGATTAATGTATAGGGGCAGGGCAGCCATATTACAAATTTTGGGGGCCCCCCCGGAGCAGAGAATGGGGGGGGGGGTGACGGGAAAAAAAACAAGTGTAATCTGGGGACCATCGGGCCCCTTACAGGTGTAATGCGAATAAATAAATAAATAAATAAAAAAGGGAGGGGGCCAGTCGGGCCTGTAAGGGGCCCTGGGGACCATCGGACCCCTTACAGGTGTAATGCAAAAAAATAAATAAATAAAAAAGGGAGGGGGCCTGTAAGGGGCTCTGGGGACCATCGGGTCCCTTATAGGTGTAATGCAAAAATAAAAAAAGGGAGGGGGGCTAGCCGGGCCTGTAAGGGGCCCTGGTGACCATCGGGCCCCTTACAGGTGTAATGCAAAAAAAAATGGGAGGGGGGCCAGCCGGGCCTGTAAGGGGCCCTGGTGACCATCGGACCCCTTACAGGTGTAATAAAAAAAAAAAAAAGGGAGGGGGCCAGCCGGGCCTGTAAGGGACCCTGGTGACCATCGGACCCCTTACAGGTGTAATGCAAAAAAATAAATAAATAAAATTAAAAAGGGAGGGGGCCTGTAAGGGGCTCTGGGGACCATCGGGTCCCTTATAGGTGTAATGCAAAAAAAAGGGAGGGGGGCTGGCTGGGCCTGTAAAGGACCCTGGTGACCATCGGACCCCTTACAGGTGTAATGCAAAAAAAAAAAAAAAGGGAGGGGGCCTGTAAGGGGCTCTGGGGACCATCGGGCCCCTTACAGGTGTAATGAAAAAAAAAAATGGGAGGGGGGCTAGCTGGGCCTGTAAAGGACCCTGGTGACCATCGGACCCCTTACAGGTGTAATGCAAAAAAAAAAAAAAAAAAAAAAGGGAGGGGGCCTGTAAGGGGCTCTGGGGACCATCGGGTCCCTTATAGGTGTAATGCAAAAAAAAAAAAAAAAAGGGGGGGGGGGCTGGCTGGGCCTGTAAAGGGCCCTTGGGCCCCTTACAGGTGTAATGCTAAATAAAAATAGGAGGGGGGCTAGCCGGGCCTGTAAAGGACCCTGGTGACCATCGGACCCCTTACAGGTGTAATGCAAAAAAATAAAAAAGGGAGGGGGCCTGTAAGGAGCTCTGGGGACCATCGGGCCCCTTACAGGTGTAATGCAAAAAAAAAGGGGAGGGGGGCCAGCCGGGCCTGTAAGGGGCTCTGGGGACCATCGGGTCCCTTATAGGTGTAATGCAAAAAAAAAAAAAAAAAATGGAAGGGGGGCTGGCTGGGCCTGTAAGGGGCCCTGGTGACTATCGGACCCCTTACAGGTGTAATGCAAAAAAAAAAAAAAAAAAAAGGGAGGGGGCCTGTAAGGGGCGCTGGGGACCATCGGACCCCTTACAGGTGTAATGCAAAAAAAAAACAAAAAAAAACGGGAGGGGGGCTGGCTGGGCCTGTAAAGGGCCCATGGGCCCCTTACAGGTGTAATGCAAAAAAAAAAATGGGAGGGGGGCCAGCCGGGCCTGTAAGGGGCCCTGGTGACTATCGGACCCCTTACAGGTGTAATGCAAAAAAATAAATAAATAAAATAAAAAAGGGAGGGGGCCTGTAAGGGGCTCTAAGGTGTAATGCAAAAAAACAAACAGGGAGGGGGTTGGCTGGGCCTGTAAAGGTAAGTGGATGGATGGAGATACTGACGCTGCATTACAGAACACCACAACGCAGGAAGACGCATCACCAGGCGCTGTAGTGCACCGTGTCAGAATAAAGGGTCAGCTCTGGGTTTTGCGGCATCAGCAGCCCATTCATAACAAATGTGCTGCCCTAACCCAACGTATGATAACACACAGCTGCATACCGTGTGTGGGGGAACCCCCCCGGCCCCCCCCCGCAGAGCACCCCAAAGTAATGAGGAGTTCCTCCATGTAGTCCAGAATTCCTCTAATCTCCGGCCGGTCGGGATCTCTGACAATACACCGTGTGAGATCTTCTGCACACATGTCCGGCTGGTCCCATCTGTATCTGTCACTGCTGGGGACATGTCACGTATATGGTGTCCCCGAAACAAAGGAGGAGATTATCTGAGCCTGTGAGTCACAAACATTACTCATTGTTAGGACCATGCAGCGAGCGCATCATCAATGTATAATCCCCGTCCCCCTTCACAAGGAGCCCTTGTCCCTTCCTACATACAGGCATCTGAAGGGGATCTGATGACATCTCTGGGGGGCATCAAGTTAAAGGCCAGCTCCAGTCTTCTATCTTCATACAGGGTCTTCTATCTGTATACAGGGTCTACTATCTACATACAGGGTCTTCTATCCGTATACAGGGTCTACTATCTACATACAGGGTCTACTATCCGTATACAGGGTCTTCTATCTTCATACAGGGTCTTCTATCCGCATACAGGGTCTACTATCCGTATACAGGGTCTTCTATCTACATACAGGGTCTTCTATACGTATACAGGGTCTTCTATCTTCATACAGGGTCTACTATCTACATACAGGGTCTACTATCTACATACAGGGTCTTCTATCCGTATAGAGGGTCTACTATCTACATACAGGGTCTTCTATCCACATACAGGGTCTACTATCTTCATACAGGGTCTTCTATCCGTACACAGGGTCTACTATCTGTATACAGGGTCTTCTATCCGTATACAGGGTCTTCTATCCGTATACAGGGTCTTCTATCCACATACAGGGTCTTCTATCCGTATACAGGGTCTTCTATCTACATACAGGGTCTTCTATCTACATACAGGGTCTTCTATCCACATACAGGGTCTACTATCCGTATACAGGGTCTACTATCCGTATACAGGGTCTTCTATCTACATACAGGGTCTTCTATCTACATACAGGGTCTTCTATCTACATACAGGGTCTTCTATCCACATACATGGTCTAGTATCTACATACAGGGTCTTCTATCCACATACAGGGTCTTCTATCCACATACAGGGTCTACTATCCGTATACAGGGTCTACTATCCGTATACAGGGTCTTCTATCTACATACAGGGTCTTCTATCTACATACAGGGTCTTCTATCTACATACAGGGTCTTCTATCTACATACAGGGTCTTCTATTCACATACAGGGTCTTCTATCCACATACAGGGTCTTCTATCCACATACAGGGTCTTATATCCTCATGCAGGGTCTTCTATCTACATACAGGGTCTTCTATCTACATACAGGGTCTTCTATCTGCATACAGGGTCTTCTATCCGTATACAGGGTCTTCTATCCGTATACAGGGTCTAGTATCTACATACAGGGTCTTCTATCTACATACAGGGTCTTCTATCTGCATACAGGGTCTTCTATCCGCATACAGGGGAGGATCTGAGGATGACCCTTTTGTAAGGAGGACTCTGATGGGGACCCTGATGTAAGGGGGACTCTGATGGGGACCCTGATGTAAGGGGGAATCTGATGGGACACTGATATAAGGGGGGACTCTGATGGGGACCCTGATGTAAGGGGGACTCTGATGGGACCCTGATGCAAGGGGTAATCTGAGGGGGACCCCGATGTAAGGAGGACTCCGATTAGGACCCCGATGTAAGGAGGACACTGATGGGGACCTTGATGTAAGGGAAGACTCTGATAAGGACTGTGATGTAAGGGTGAATTTTATGGGACCCTGATGTAAGGGAGAATCTAATAGGGACCCTAATGTAAAAGGGACTCTGATGGGGACCCTGATGTAAGGGGGGCTCTGAGGGAACCCTCATGTAAGGGGGAATCTTTTGGTGACCCTGATGTAAGGAGGACTCTGATGGGAACCCTGATGTAAGAGGGCCTCTGATGGGGATCCTGATGTAAGAGGAACTCTGATGGGGACCCTGATGTAAGGAGGACTCTGATGGGAACCACGATGTAAGGAGGACTCTGATGGGGACCCTGATGTAGGGGGGACTTTGATAGGGACTTTGATGTAAGGTGGACTCTATTATAAGGAGGACTCTGATGTAAGGGGGTCTCTGATTGGGACACTGATGTAAGGGGGATTATGATAGTGACTTTGATGTAAGGGGGACTCTGATATAAGGGGGGTCTCTGATGCAAGGTGGCTTTGATGGGGACTGACTCTGATTTGGGGGGAGGACTCGAGTTTATTTGAAATGTCTTTGCTTTGTGTTACTGAAGTTTATTCTCTGTTGGTATAAATCATGGGGCAGATCCACGAAGCAGTTACGCTGGCGTATCTATTGATACGCCGCGTAACTTCTAGTTTGCTCCGGCGTATCTTTGTATTGTATCCACAAAACAAGATACGCCTGAAGCTGGGCTAGATCCGACTGACGTACGTCTTAGTACGCCGTCAGATCTTAGGTGCATATTTACGCTGGCCGCTAGGTGGCATTTTCGTCGATTTCCGCGTCGAGCATGCAAATTAGCTAGATACGGCGATCCACAAACGTACGTCCGGCCGGCACAATTTTTTACGTCGTTTCCGTAAGGCTTTTTTCGGCGTATAGTTACCCCTGCTATATGAGGCGTATCCTATGTTAAGTATGGCCGTTGTTCCCGCGTCGAAATTTGAAAATTTTACGTCGTTTGCGTAAGTCGTTCGCGAATAGGGCTTTGCGTAGAATGACGTTCACGTCGTAAGCATTGGCTTGTTGCGGGTTAATTTCGAGCATGCGCACTGGGATACCCCCACGGACAGCGCATGCGCCGTTGAGAAAAAACGTAATTTACGTCAGGTCAAGACGCATTAACATAAAACACGCCCCCATCTCACCCATTTGAATTGGGCGCCCTTACGCCGAAACAGATAAACTATGCACACCTTCTTTGAGAATACGGGAAATACGCTGTAAGTTACGGCGGCGTAGTGTATCTGAGATACACTATGCCGGCCGGAAAGAAGCGCCGGGCTTCGTGGATCTGGCCCCCATATGTTTATGATTACAGAACAAACAGAAAAACAAAATGTAAAAAAACTGTGAATCTGAGCCCCCTGATTGGTCGCTCCTCCTGCTCCTCGCGCCTCACTCTGATCACTCCATCAATGAGACATAATCAATGACCAGGGAGATCAGAGAGGGAATATCACATCGCCTGGGTCCAGGTGGAGATCCTAACCTATAGAACGTTTTATATCTCACACATCTGATTAACCCCTTCCAGCCCAGGAACCCCCCCCCCCCCCCGAGCCTCCATGGATCCAGTGTGGGCTCAACAATGGCCTTCTTGTCATGGAGGCCCGGGGCTCGGTCCACCGGGACAATCTGAGTGCTCTGTGGGCTATTTGTCCTTTGTCCCCCCCCCCCCCCCGAGGGTGGTATCACTTGGTACTGTTAGTGTGTGCACCAGGAGTGACACACACAGCATCGCCACATTCATCCCAGAGGAGATGACAAGCCTTCCTGCCTGAACTTTGGTAAGTGTTTAGGATAAAAGAAACTATTTTGGGGAGATTCAATTTTTTTTAATCACTTTTTTTTTAATGACATGCCGCCAGCGATATAAATCTTTATAGTGCCGCATGAGGGGGGGATTGGGTTGGAGAGCAAAAGTAGAGATCAATTATTATCTGGGCAGATTTGAACAGCTGTGGAGATATTAAATCATGTATTATAATAATTATTATTATTATTATTATTATTATTATTATTATTATTATTATTATTATCATCATTATCATGATTATTGGTATCATGGATGGTGCCCAAAAATGTAAATTTGCTCCAATAGCAGTTTCCTGAGAAACAGAATTGTATGGATGTATTATGTATGGACTTGGTTCTTTGACAATCTCCAGGTATTATTAATCATTTTTCAAATATGATACAAAATGCAAATATATGAGAGTTCTTCATAAAGTTTCCACACTTTTTTAAACTCTATAATAATATATATATATAAGTGCCGAAAACTTTTTTAAGACCCCTCTTGTGTATATATATCTATATCTATATATATAGATAGATATATATATATATATATATATATATAGATATATATATATCTATATATATATATATATATATATATATATATATATATATATATATATATCTATATATATATATATATATATATATATATATATATCTATATATATATATCTATATATGTATATATAGATATATATATATATATATATATATATATATATATATATATATATATATATATGTATATATATATATATATATATATATGTATATATATAGATATATATATATAGATCTATCTATCTATCTATCTATCTATCTATCTATCTATCTATCTATATATATATATATATATATATATATATATATATAAAACACAAACACATATTTATCATTTATTTCCCCCATATATATTTGTATTTTTTTAAAACCTTTTATTAGTTTGTATTAGTGTTTTATTTTTTTGGGCAAAAGCTATTTTTTCCCATGTAAAACAAGATCAGAGTTTTGTAAAAAAAAAAAAAAGATCTTTTCTTTTACATTTTGGCTTCACCCTGCTTTTGTTTGGTAATCAGAAATTGAAAATCAATATATATATATATATATATATAATTAGTACAACATTTTTACACTTTTAAACTTTTTTAAAACTTTTTATCACTTTTATTGGTGTTTTATTTTAGATAAGGGATGTTGTCGCTGAAAGCAATTCTTTCACCTGTCACATGTAAAGTAAAATCATGGTTTGTAGGATTTGCTTTTACATTTTGGCCTCATCTTGCTGTTGTTGAGTAATCAGAAATGGAAAATCATTTTGCAACACTGTATATATACAGGTATATAATGTGTTTTTATCTATATATATATATATATATATATATATATATGGCTGGATTCAGAAACGAGATACGACGGCGTATCTCCTGATACGACGTTGTATCTCTGAGTGCGGGCCGTCGTATCTATGCGCCTGATTCATAGAATCAGTTACGCATAGATCTCCCTAAGATCCGACTGGTGTAATTGTCTTACACCGTCGTATCTTAGGCTGCAATATTTACGCTGACTGCTAGGGGCGCTTCCCTAGACTTCCGTGTAGAATATGCAAATTAGGTAGTTACGCCGATTCAGAAACCAACGTCCGCCCGGCGCATTTTTTTTACGTCGTTTGCGTTAGGCTTTTTCCGGTGTAAAGTTACCCCTGCTATATGAGGGGTATATGCGGCGTATCCTATGTTAAGTATGGCCGTCGTTCCCGCGCCGAGTTTTGAAAATTTTACGTCGTTTGCGTAACTCGTTCGCGAATAGGGCTTTGCGTAAGCTACGTTCACGTCGATACCAATGAGGCTTTGCGGCGTAATTTCGAGCATGCGCACTGGGATTTTTTCACGAACGGCGCATGCGCCGTTCACAAAAAACTTCAAATACGCGGGGTCAAGTCAAATTTAAATAAAACACGCCCCCAACATCCCCATATGAATTAGGTGGGCTTACGCCATCGTAAATAAGGGCGCAAGTCCTTTCTGAATATGGAACTTGCGCCCAAAATTACGGCGGCGTAATGTATCGGAGATACGTTACGCCGGCAAATAGATAGAGCATTCTATCTGAATCCAGCCCATAGTATATATATAATATATATATTTCTTTACTTTATTTATTTTTGTGGTTTTTAATATACAGTAGTACCTTGGAATAAAAGCATAATCCGTTCCAGAAGCATGCTTGTAATCCAAAGCACTTGTAAATCAAAGCGCGTTTCCCCATAGGAATCAATGGAAACTCAGATAATTAGTTCCAATGTCACTGGCACTGCTAGCAGGGCCGCCATCAGGGGGGTACAGGCATTACACCTGTAAGGGGCCCGGAGGTCCCCAGGGGCCCGGATGGAAACCCCCCTTAAAAAAAAAAAAAACTTTTTTTTTAGAGGTCCGGAGGTCCCCAGGGGCCCGGAGGCCCCGGATGGCAACCCCCCTTTTTTATTTATTTTTTATAAAGAAAAATATTTTTTATATATATTTTTATTTTATTTTTTAATAAAGAGCCATTTTTTTTTTAGAGGTCCGGAGGTCCCCATATATATATATATATTATTATTATTATTATTATTATTATTATTATTATTATTAAAGGGCCCCGGATGGCAACCCCCCTTTTTTTATAAAAAATATATATTTTTTTTTATATATATTTTTTTATATATATATTTTTTTTCTTTATATATATTTTTATATATATATATATATATATTATTAAAGGGCTCAGAGGTCCCCAGGGCCCCGTGTGTGGCAAACCCCCCCTTTTTTTTAATAAATGTTTATTTTTTTATTTTTGTTTATATATATATATATATATATATATATATATATATATATATTTTTTTTTTTTTATTATTATTAAAGGGCCCTGGATGGCAACCCCCCTTTTTTTTCATAAATGTTTATTTTTAATTTTATATATATATATATATATATATATATATATATATATATATATATATATATATATATATTATTAAAGGGCCCAGAGGTCCTGGATGGCAACCCCCCTTTTTTGCAATTTCTTTATATATATATATATATATATATATACACACACATACATTTTTATATATATATATATATATATATATATATATTATTAAAGGGCCCAGAGGTCCCCAGGGCCCCAGATGGCAACCCCCTTTTTTTTAAAAAAAATATATATTTTTTTATATATATTCGGATGGCTATATTTTTTTCTTTATTTCTTCGTTTTTTGTCTAAAGGCCCCCCCCCCGCTTCTCAATCCGCGGCAGCCCCCCCCCACGCTTCTCAATTTATGGCGGCAGCACCCCCCCCCCCCGGTTCTCTGCTCCAGGGGGCCCATGCCTGAAGCTGTGTAAGGGGCCCCATAATTCCTGATGGCGGCCCTGACTGCTAGTGTATGCAGTACCACATGTGGCCAGAGGTGGGGGGGGGGGTGCCATAGACACTTGGAAATGGAGTGTGTCTGAGTGTCTCCGAAAGGCTCCAAGCTTCATCGGCGCCCCCCCTACCTCTGGCCACATGCGGTACTGCATACCCCAGAGGCTTGAATCCTGCAAGACAACGCTTGCAAATCGAGTCAGGATTTAAAAACAGCTCGTATTGCGAAACGCTCGTAAACCGCGTCACTCGCAATCAGAGGTTTTACTGTAGATATATTACTTTGTTTTTATTACTGTTCTATTATAGTGAAGGGATGCTGTTGCTGATAGCAATTCTTTCACCTGTCCCAAGCAAGTTCACGGGTCGTAGGGTTTGCTTTTACATTTAGGCCTCACCTTGCCGTTGTCAAGTAGTGGAAAATCAATGTGCATTCTGCTGTAATGTCCAGCCATGTATGGGATGGAAGCTCTGGACACTAATGATTCACAAAACACACATATGTATTTATTATCTCTGTTTAAGGTTTAAGGTTATTCCTGATGAAATCACCTCCCTTATCAGATTTGTGAACTGTCATTTGCCCATGCGCGGTTTTTCTTGTGATAGATGACCTTCTAAGTTTAGAAACGTTGCCTGACTTTATTACTAATAAATGTTCCATTAACTTTTTAACGTCTTTATGGTTTGTACAGTAAAAGGAGGAAAAATAAGTAAATAACCAATCAGAATTCTCTCCTTGCAATGTTTTAATTAATGAGCTCATGACAGGTCACCTTGAATTTTATTCTTGTGATATCTGCTTTAAGCATCAGCCTAGGTCACGTGTGCACCCAACACCTTTGCAGCATTCAGGTTGCATTATAGCATGCTGCCCGGTGCTCTGCAGTGGAGGAACAATGCGGAAATAGAACTCCAGCCAAAGGTCGTAGAGCAGGAATGGATTAGAAATGTTGTCGGATTTTTATTGCCATCGGTGTCCCCACAGGAAAGATTTTCCCTCACTTCCTGTCCCGGTGACACCCAGAGAGTTGCCAGGAGTACTTCCTGTTTCTGCCCTCTGGTGGACATCTTTCACGCAGTCCTATAAAACATGCAACAGAGAATCAAGGACACCATCCAGTGGATTCTTAGAAATAATGGGCCAGATTCACAAAAGGGATACGACGGCGTTTCTCCTGATACGCCGTCGTATCTCTGTTTCTATCTATGCGACTGATTCATAGAATCAGTTACGCATAGATATCCCTAAGATCCGACAGGTGTAATAGTTTTACACTGTCGGATCTTAGGATGCAGTACCGCGGCCGCCGATGGGGGGAGTTCGCGTCGTAAACAAGCGTCGGGTATGCAAATTAGGAGTTACGGCGGATCCACGACGGTTTTTCGCGTTCGCTACGTCGCCGCTAGTCTAGTTTCCCGTCGCAAAGTTACACTTTTGTTTTGGTGCCTTAACTTTAGTGTATTGCTGTCTAAAGTATGGCCGTCGTTCCCGCGTCGAAATTCAAAATTTAACGTCGTTTGCTTAAGCGGTCCGGGAATACGGAAGTACGCTACGTGTGTCGCCGTTCAAAAAAATGACGTCACGGCGCGCAAAGCACGGCGGGAGTTAGGAAACGGAGCATGCGCAGTAGGTCTGGCGCGGGAGCGCGCCTAATTTAAATGGCACACGCCCATTTGAATTGGCCCGCCTTGCGCCGGAGGCCGCGGGCGTAGTTTTCATCGCAAGTACTTGGCGAATCAGGCACTTGCGATGAAAAATTGCGGCGGTGTAACTTATCTAGGATCTGGCCCAATATGTTGATTTTGTTATGTTTTACCTTTATGCCGCGTACACACGATCGGTTTGTCTGATGGACCGTTTTCACCAGACCAAACCGATCGCGTGTGGGCCCCATCGGTTATTTATCCATCCGTTAAAAAAAAATGGAACTTGCTTTAAAATTATCTGATGGATACCTAACTGATAGAAAAAAAACGATCGCATGCTTGGAAGCATTGAACTTCATTAATGAGCAAATGAAGAAAAGATGGCAACCTTACCTAGTGCACATGCGCTAACACGCTTTTATACCTCAATTATTTTTGGCCAACGTAGTGCAATGACACACACAGAGGACTCACATCTGTGGGGTGTGCTAAAGGGCACCGTATATATATATAGATCTGCGGTGGGGTATTTGAGAATAAATGGTGACGCACCCGGACACACGTATATACCGCGCGTTACGTGCGAATCCAGTCTCCGCTCCTTTAATTGGATGGTTACAGATTGCAGCCCATGATATATTGGTGGTATTTATGAATCCTGGGCGCTCTGTTCTCATCCAGGCGGCTGTTGACAAGAGAAGTGCAATAACAGATTATCAGAGCCAAAATCCTGGCATCTCCGCTGACACACTCCGCGTTCCAAGCTCATTAATTTCCCTCTAATTCCAGCTTTGGAATGTCTCTGAATTACACGGCAAAACGCCGCGGCCGCTTTTCCACCGGAGGAATGTGACCGAGCCGTGCTCCGCTACTACAGTCATTCCAATGGCCCTAAAGAGGCTGCTATTGGTGACTGGTCTGAAAACGTAACTGGCGCATCTTACATGCGACGGGCGAGCGTAGGTTCGTGAATAGGCGTATCTACGTCACACTCCTAAACCTTGTGGACGGCCTTCCCAGAAGAGTTGAAGCTGTTATAGCTGCAAAGGGCGGGGCCAACTCAATATTGAACCCTACGGACTAAGACTGGGATGCCATTAAAGTTCATGTGCGTGTAAAGGCAGGCGTCCCAATACTTTTGGTAATATAGTGTATAATAATAACTCCAGGCCCTGACAGTTTGGGCCAGATTCACAAAGGTTAGCGGATCTTTAGATCCGTGTAACCTATGTGTTTTAAGATCCGCCCTCGCAAGTTTGTGAGGAAAGTGTCAAATTCACAACACACTTACCTCCAAACTTGCGACGGCGGATCCTAACTCCCCCGGCGGAATTCTAATTCCGCGGCTGGGGGAGTGTACTATTTAAATCAGGCGCGCTCCCGCGCCGATTTAAATATGCATGCGCCGTCCGGGGAATTTCCCGGCGTGCATTGCTCCCACTGACGTCAATAGGACGTCAGTGGTTGCGACGTGAGCGGGACTTGCGACGCGCGTGTTCGTGAATCGGCGTACGCAAACGACGTAGGAAATTTCAAATTCGACGCGGGAACGACGGCCATACTTAACAATACTTACCCCTGCTTTTAGAAAGGGTAAGTATACGACGGGTACCGCGCTACGGAAACGACGTAAGAACACAGCGTCGGGTCCGCGTACGTTCGTGAATTTCACGTATCTCGCTGATTTACATATTATTCAGTGTAAATCAGCGGGAACGCCCCCGGCGCCATTTTTAAATCCAAAAAAAGATCCGACAGTGTAACACAGTGTAACACTGTCGGATCTCAGCCCTATCTATGCGTAACTGGTTCTATGAATCAGGCGCATAGATAGAACCAGTAAAAATCAGAGATACGATGGTGTATCTGTAGATAAACCGTCGTATCTCTTTGTGAATCTGGCCCTTTGTATCTATTTAATTGCTACTCGAGGCAATTTTTTTTAAAATAAAAACATAATGAGGTGTCTGTATTATAACGGGTGACGTCTCTTGAGTCAGGATTGGAGGTGACATACAGTAAAGTGTCACTAGGCCAACCAAAGACGCCGCGGCTGACTTGATTTCGATGAAACTCAGCAGCAGAAAGTGAAACCGACTCCACCTGTTCAACAACTCAAAGAAAACAGAGGTTGTCAGACAGGAAGAAGTCTCGATTTCCCTATCTGGAGGTGGGTGTGAGATGATGGCAGTACGGGGCAAGGTGACACTCCGAGGAGGAGGTTCCTAAAGACAGGCGGCCCAAGAGCCTTAAAGGGAACGTATAAGGCCCCGTACACACGACAGAGTTTCTCGGCAGAATTCACCGAGAAACTCGGTCAAAACCCGGATTCTGCCGAGAAACTCTGTCGTCTGTACAGTTTTGGCTCGATGGAGCCGCCGAGGAGCTCGACAAAAAAAAGAGAACACGTTCTCTATTTTCTCGTTGTTCTATGGGAGAAGGCGTCCCGCCGAGCTCCTCGGCGGCTTCATCCCAGAACTCGACGAGGAACTCGACGTGCCAAGCACGTCGAGTTCCTCGGCCGTGTGTACGGGGCCTAACAGTTCTTATTCTTTTTTGTTTGCTTTTCTAATTTTTATTTTAGTCATTTTTATTTTATTATCATTATTGTTATCATTAATATTTTTATTAATAATAACAACAACAACAAAACAACAACAGCAACAATAATAATAATAAGGAATAAAATACATAATAAGAACTGTTATACTATCTATCTATTATTATTATTATTATTGTTGTTGCTGTTGTTGTTTTGTTGTTATTATTCTTGTTTAAATTAGTTTTATTCAATTTTTTAAAACACAGATATAATTTACATTTCATTACCATAAGCGTACAAAAAGAATCACATTTAAAATGAATTCAACATTCAATCCCACATCCTCCTGATATTTCATCTCTTTTCTACCTCTGCCCTCTCCCCCCCCCCCCCCCAAAAAGGCGGAGAGAAAAAAAAAAAATATATATATATATATATATATAAAAAAACCCTACCCCCAACCACCTGTTTAAGTGCTAAGGCCCAGATTCACAAAAGAGATACGCCGTCGTATCTCTGTTTTACGGTCTTCCTAACTATGCGGCTGAATCATAGAATCAGTTACGCATAGATAGCCCTAAGATCCGACAGGTGTAATTGTTTCACACTGTCGGATCTTAGGATGCAGTACCGCGGCTGCCGCTGGGGGGAGTTTGCGTCGTAAACCAGCTACGGGTATGCAAATTAGGAATTACGGCGATCCCCGACGTTTTTTCGCGTTCGCTACGTCGCCGCTAGTCTAGTTTCCCGTCGCAAAGTTAGTCAGTTTTTTTGGTGCCTTAACTTTACACAGCAATCGTATTGCTGTGTAAAGTATGGCCATCGTTCCCGCGTCGAAATTAAAAAATGTTTCCTTCTTGCGTAAGACGTCCGGGAATACGGAAGTACGCTACGCACGTCGCCGTTCGAAAAAAATGACGTCACTTCGCGCAAAGCACGGCAGGAAATTCAAAAGGGAGCATGCGCAGTAGGTCCGGCGCGGGAGCGCGCCTAATTTAAATGGCACACGCCCCTTTGAATTACGCGGGCTTACGCCGGAGGCCGCCGGCGGAAGTTTTCACGCAAGTGCTTGGTGAATCAGGCACTTGCGCTGAAAACTTGCGGCGGTGTAACGCATCTACGATACGTTACGCCGCCGCGATTCTACGTGAATCTGGCCCTAAGTGCCCAATTCCCATTTCTTATCCTTTGGTGACTGTGACCTCCATTTTTTGTTATTATGAGGGGACGAGAGTGACACTCTCTTACCCCATCACCTATTTGCCTCTCTCTCTCAAAAAAAAACCAAAAAAAACACCTATACTATATTGTTTAAAGTGCGTTGTGTACATCTTGTCCTTTAATTAACTCCTGTGACTTCTCTATATTTCTATTAATTTTAAGGGAGGAAGAAAAAAAAAAAAAAAAAGAGGGGAGGAAACCCCCATACCCACCCATACTATATTATTCAAAGTGCATCGTACGTGTTTATCCCATCTCTTAACCTTTAATTAGTTCCTATGACTACTATAAATTTCTATCTTAAAGCGGGGGTTCACCCTATCGACGGGAATTTTTTTTTATTTTTTTTATTTTACCTTAAAATCAGGCATTGTAGCGCGAGCTACAGTATGCCTGTCCCGAATTTTTTACCCCCGTACTCACCTTGTAGTCGTCCATCGAAGATTCCGGGGAATGGGCGTGCCTATGGAGACGGAGGATGATTGACGGCCGGCTCTGGCGCGTCACGCTTCTCCGGAAATAGCCGAAATAGGCTTGGTCTTCACGACGCGTGCGCATAGCCTGTGCGCAGGCGCCGTGAAGAGCCGAGACCTACTCCGGCTGTCTTCGGGGAGAGTGACGTGCCAGGGCCGGCCGTCAATCATCCTCCCTCTCCATAGGCACGCCCATTCCCCGCGGGAGCCGGAATCTACGATGGACGACTACAAGGTGAGTACGGGGTTAAAAAAATCGGGACAGGCATACTGTAGCTCGCGCTACAATGCCTGTCTCGATGGTAAAATGTGTCGGGGGGGGGTGAACTACCGCTTTAAGGGGACAAAAAAAAAAAAAAAAAAAAACCTTTTTACCTCAAAATCTATTGCCCTCATTATGAGGGAGGAAAAAAAAAAATACAAATATTAATAATAATAATTACAATAATAATAATAATGAATACAATAAATAATAAGAACTGTTACACTATCTATTATTATTATTATTATTATTATTATTATTATTATTATTGTTGTTGCTGTTGTTGTTTTGTTGTTATTATTAATAAAAATATTATTATTAATAATTATAATAATAATAATGAATAAAATAAAATAAATAATAAGAACTGTTAGTTTAACAGTTCTTATTATTTATATATTTTTTTAAATTATTATTATTATTATTGTTAATATTATTATTATTAATAATAATAATAATAATAATAATATTTTTACAGTTCTTATTATTTATTTTATTTTATTCATTATTATTATTATTAATAATAATATTTGTATTAATAATAACAACAAAACTACAACAGCAACAACAATAATAATAATAGATAGATAGTATAACAGTTCTTATTATTTATTTTATTCATTGTTATTATTATTATTGTAATTATTATTATTATTATTATTATTATTTTTATTAATAATAACAACAAAACAATAACAGCAACTACAATAATAATAATAATAATAGATAGATAGTTTATCTATTATTATTATTGTCGTTGCTGTTATTGCTTTGTTGTTATTATGTCATTGGTTATACCTAAGTATACCTAAGGCACCACACACAGGGCCAAATCCACAGCCCCGCAGCGCAACGTAACTTAAGTGATTTAAGTTACACTGCCGCAAATTTCCTAAGTTAGGTATCGATCCACAACACACTTACCTGGAAATTTGCGGCGGTGTGACTCAAATCCGTCCGGCGCAAGGCGTGCCGAATCTAATGGGGCGAGTCCCATTTAAATTAGGCGCGCTCCCGCGCCGGACGTGCTGCGCATGCTCCGTCGGGTAACTTACCCGACGTGCATTGCGCTAACTGATGTCGCTCCGACGTCATTTGCTTAGACGGTAACGTAAATGGCGTCCGGCGCCATTCACGGACGTCTTACGCAAACGACGTAGAGTTTGAATTTTCGACGCGGGAACGACGGCCATACTTAATAGGGCTTAGTCAAATAGGACTCAGCCCTATTTTTACACGGCGTAACTCGACGTAAACGACGTAGCATTAGAGCGACGGGCCCGTCGGAGCGTTCGTGGATCGCCGTAAGTGTTCATTTGCATATTCTAGGCCGGCCGCAATGGCCTCGCCACCTAGCGGCCGGCCTAGAATTGCATCCTTAAGATCCGACAGTGTAATTCAATTACACATGTCAGATCTTCTCCCTATCTATGGTAAACTGATTCTGTGGATCAGTTCCATAGATAGAAACAGGGATACGACGGCGTATCAGTAGATATGCCGGCGTATCCCTTTTGTGGATTACCCCCACAGTTCTTATTTCAGATACTTAGACAAATCAGAGTGTTATAGAATAAGGAATAGGAAAATGCTGAGTATTGGCAGAAGAAGCTGAATAGTCTGAATTCCCGGACAAGTTATTTCTAGATCTGACATGATAACATCTTCTGATGAGCGCCAGACATGACTGTAAACTGTTTCTTAAATATAGTTTTTGGTCGGCCTCTTCACCTGCCCATTATCTGGGTGAGTAACCAGGCTGAGTGGGTACTTCTAGCGCAGTGTGGGTATGGACTGGGCAAGGTGGGGGAAGCTCAGGGCTGTAATAACCCCATGTGTAGCTGAAATTAAAGAAGACATCTCACCAGAAGTTACAAACAGGGCCGTCTTTAAGGAAGGGCAAAAGGGGAAGCTGCCCTGGGCCCTGTCATTGTTGTGGGGCCCAAAGCAGCTGCCTCATACTTGCCAACTATCCCAGTTTAAATGCCCTTGTCCCTTAAAGCGGAGGTTCACCCTAAAAACATTTTTCTAGCATTTCATTGTGCATACTTCCAACATTTACAGTATGCTGATTTTTTGTTTTTTGCTGTACATACCGTCTTATTGTTATTTTCCACCCGGCTTCCGGGTACTCGCTCCCGCGGGGGTAGGCGTTCCTATGCAGAGGCGCAGTGTCATGTGGGCCTTCGCCCAGATGATTGACGTCTTGACAAAACTTTCCCCCCCCGACGGATAAGGCGCGTCACGAGTTTCCGAAAGAAGCCGAACTGCGAGTCGGCTCTATACGGCGCTATACGGCGCCTGAGCACCAACTAGGAGCCGTGTAGAGCTGACTGCGCAGGCACTTTTCCTCCCACTGACACCAATGATGGGACACTATTCCTCCCACTGATACTATTGATGGGACACTATTCCTCCCACTGACACCAATGATGGGACACTATTCCTCCCACTGACACCAATGATGGGACACTATTCCTCCCACTGACACCAATGACGGGATGCTATACCTTCCACTGATACAAATGATGGGACACTATTCCTCCCACTGACACCAATGACGGGACACTATTCCTTCCACTGATACCAATGATGGGACACTATTCCTTCCACTGATACCAATGATGGGACACTATTCCTCCCACTGATACCAATGATGGGGGCGCTATTCCTCCCACTGATACCAATGACGAGACACTATTCCTCCCACTGATATCAATGATGGGACACTATTCCTCCCACTGCCACCAATGATGAGACACTATTCCTCCCACTGATATCAATGATGGGGCACTATTCCTCCCACTGATACCAATGATGGGACACTATTCCTCCCACTGACACCAATGATGGGACACTATTCCTCCCACTGACACCAATGATGGGACACTATTCCTTCCACTGACACCAATGATGGGACACTATTCCTCCCACTGACACCAATGATGGGGCACTATTCCTCCCACTGATACCAATGATGGGACACTATTCCTCCCACTGACACCAATGATGGGACACTATTCCTCCCACTGACACCAATGATGGGACACTATTCCTTCCACCAACACCAATGATGGGACACTATTCCTTCCACTGACACCAATGACAGGACGCTATTCCTTCCACTGATACCAATGATGGGGCACTATTGCTTCCACTGATACCAATGATGGGGCACTATTCCTCCCACTGACACCAATGATGGCACACTATTCCTCCCACTGATACCAATGATGGGACACTATTCCTCTCACTGATACCAATGATGGGACACTATTGCTTCCACTGATACCAATGATGGGACACTATTCCTCTCACTGATACCAATGATGGGACACTATTCCTCCCACTGACACCAATGATGGGACACTATTCCCCCCACTGATACCAATGATGGGACACTATTCCTTCTCCTAATGACCACAGGCACTATGTAATTATTTTTTTTACCCATAGGGTGACCACATTTCCGAACTACCAATTAGGGACACCCCCCCTTCCCAAAAATCAGACGAATCACAGCACAGTGATTGGACACAAGAGGCGGGATTTATGATTTCTCCAATCACAAGCAGGGGGCGGGGACTGTGCTCCTCCAGGCATTCCCGGCCAGGACAAGTACTGTCAGTGAGTAAAGCAGTGATGTGGTGGCCTTTTTTGGTGGCATCAGATTGGCCCCGGGGGGGGGGGGGTGGCTGTGTCAGTTTCATTCCGGGACACTGTATTGTCCTGGAATGAATGTGCCCGGGACAGACCTGCAAAATGCGGGCAATCCGGGGACACGTGGTCACCCTGACCCGGGCCCCCAGTCCCAGGCTTTTTCTACTCCCACTGGTCACAGTCTGGCCCTCCTATAATCTGAAAGACAATAAACGGGGTCCGTAGAAAGTCTGGAGACCCCTGTGCTAAGATAACAAAGTAATAAATATATTGCGCCGCACCAAACGTTACGACCTGAACTCAATAAGACAATTTCTTTCTTCTTTCTGCGACGGGTAAGACTCGGGGCCAGATTCACAGAAAAAGTACGCCGGAGTATCTGCTGATACTCCGGCGTAACTTTCAAATTTGCCGCGTCGTATCTTTATTTGTAATTCACAAACAAAGATACAACGGCATTTGGCTAAGATCCGACAGGCGTTCGGCTTCTTACGCCTTCGGATCTTAGGATGCAATACTTCGGCGGCCGCTGGGTGGAGATAGCGTCGTTTTCCGCGTCGTGTATGCTAATTAGCTGTTTACGGCGATCCACAAAGGTACGCGCGTACGTTACGTCATCGCTAGTCGGCTTTTCGCGTCGCAAAGTTACGGCTGCTATTGAGGTGGTGTAACAATAGACAGCCCATGTAAAAGTATGGCCGTCGTTCCCGCTTCGAATTTCAATTATTTATTTTTTTGCGTAAGTCGTCCGGGAATACGAAAGTACGTTACGTACGTCGCCATTCAAAACATTACGTCGGGGCAACGTCATTTCGCGCAAAGCACGGCTGGAAATTTCAAAACGGAGCATGCGCAGTACGTTCGGCGTGGGAACGCGCCTAATTTAAATGGTCCCCGCCCCATTTGAATTAGGCGGGCTTGCGCCGGACAGATTTGCGTTACCCCGCCGCAAGTTAACACGTAAGTGCTTTGTGAATCAAGCACTTACGCCGAAAACTTGCGGCGGAGTAACGTAAAGGGGATACGTTACGCCGCCGCAATTTTTCATGAATCTGGCCCTCGCTTTCCATCCATCCAGATAAGGAAACATTTTGCAATAACAGCTCCCCGGGGACCTGAATGTCTGCCAGTCGCATATGGCGGTGACACTGTGTATAAAACCAGGATTTTTAATTGCTTTTATGACACATCATGCCGTATCATATGTGTGTTGTGCTATAAATGTGTCTCCCTCCGAGTGAAGGGGGAGGTCAGGCGCTAAAAGGATTTTTTATTTATTCCAAGAAAAAAAAATCTCAATTTTTTTTTTTTTTTTTTTTATCGCTGTCTCTGAAGATTCTCCCTATCTGCCCTGTTTACCATTATCACTGAAAGTGAAAGTGGAAGAAAATGTAGATATTTGGGGTTGTCACCAAAGCAGGAATAGAAGGGAAATCTTCCAATGGGGACCAGTGCCTTTAAGTGCCCAGCCGTGGGTCGCGGGCCACGACCCGGTCCGAAGCTCTGTGACCGCGGGACCCACGGACCTGATCGCCGCTGGAGTCCCGCGATCGGTCCTCGGAGCTGAAGAACGGGGAGAGCTGCGTGTAAACACACCTTCCCCGTTCTTCACTGTGGCGCCGTCATCGATCGTGTGTTCCCTTTTATAGGGAAACACATTAGATGACGTCACACCTACAGCCACACCCCCCTACAGTTAGAAACACAAATGAGGTCACACTTAACCCCTTCAGCGCCCCTTGTGGTTAACTCCCAAACTGCAACTGTCATTTTCACAATAAACAATGCAATTTAAATGCATTTTTTGCTGTGAAAATTACAATTGTCCCAAAAATGTGTCAAAATTGTCCGAAGTGTCCGCCATAATGTCGCAGTCACGAAAAAAATCGGCGATCGCCGCCATTAGTAGTAAAAAAAAAATAATTAATAAAAATGCAAAAAAACTATCCCCTATTTTGTAAACGCTATAACTTTTGCGCAAACCAACCGATAAACGCTTATTGCGATTTTTTTAAACCAAAAATAGGTAGAATAATACGTATCGGCCTAAACTGAGGAAAAAAAAAAAAATTATCGATTTTTGGTGGATATTTATTATAGCAAAAATATTGAATTTTTTTCAAAATTGTCTCTCTATTTTTGTTTATAGCGCAAAAAATAAAAACCGCAGAGGTGATCAAATACCACCAAAAGAAAGCTCTATTTGTGGGAAAAAAAGGACGCCAATTTTGTTTGGGAGCCACGTCGCACGACCGCGCAATTGTCTGTTAAAGCGACGCAGTGCCGAGTCCCAAAAACTGTCCGGGTCCTTTAGCTGCCTAAAGGTCCAGGTCTTAAGTGGTTAATTCTCATTGTTTTAGGTTAGTTTCGTTGTCGGAATCCAGTGATTAGTGACAGGATACCAATGATATGTGGTGTTTCAGGCTGAGCGCATATCAGTATTGGAAAGGAGCAACTCACCTATGACCAGAAGATATTTCATTGTTATCTCTGGCTGGGCAAACACATCACTAATAATTAACTAGAAAACCAAAGGAGATATTTTCGGTTTCAGAGACATTTTTTGCATAGAACAATACAGTGGAACCTCAGAATACGAGGATAATCCGTTCCGGGAGCATGCTTGTAATCCAAAGCAGTCGCATATCAAAGCGAGTTTCCCCATAGAAGTCAATGGAAATGAAAATAATTAGTTCCGCATTGACTTCTATGGCATGCAATACCGCATGTGGCCAGAGGTGGGGGGGGGGGAGCCGGAGAGACTCGGAAATACTCGGAGACCGTTTGGCTGCATTCGGGAAGGCTCAGGAACTGAGGGCCAGATTCACAAAAGGGATACGACGGCGTATCTCCTGATATACCGTCGTATCTCTGAGATACATTTGTCGTATCTATGCGCCTGATTCATAGAATCAGTTACGCATAGATAGCCCTAAGATCCGACAGGTGTAACTGTGTTACACTGTCGGATCTTCGGCTGCAATTCTAGGCTGGCCGCTAGGTGGCGATTTCATTGCGGTCGGCGTAGAATATGCAAATGACTAGTTACGGCGATTCACGAACGTCCGCTTTGCCCGTCGATCTAAATTTACGTCGTTTCCGTAGAGATGCGTCGCGTAAAACTAAGCATGCCCTCTAGGTGGTCTAACCAATGTTAAGTATGGCCGTCGTTCCCGCGTCAAATTTTTAAATTTCTCGTCCTTTGCGTAAGTTGTCCGTGAATGGCGCTGGACGCCATTTACGTTAACGTAGAAACCAATGACGTCCTTGCGACGTCATTTAGCGCAATGCATGCGCAGTACGTTCGGCACAGGAACGCGCCTAATTGAAATGGTCCCCACCCCATTTGAATTAGGCAGGCTTGCGCCGGGCGGATTTACGATACGCCGCCGCAAGTTTTCAGGTAAGTGCTTTGTGAATCAAGCACTTACGCTGTAAACTTGCGGCGGAGTAACGTGAATGGGATACGTTACGCCGCCGCAGCGTAACGCAATTGTATGTGAATCTGGCCCTGAGTATTTCCAAGACATTCCGAGTTTGGATAACGTGAGGCTGCATTGGATGGGCGCTTCATTAAAAAGGTGGGGGATACATGGGCAAAGCAAAGGGGGTGGAGTCAGGGGTGGAGCCAAGCGGGGGGGGGGGCAGTAAAAATCCTTGCATCAGCCCCGGTTCCTTGTATGTCAATGCATAAAGCGGCATTTGACATTCCCCTATTCTGCCTGGTGACATATCAGCGATCTACTGATCAGGAACAGTGATCGCTGACGTGGCACTGGTAGCTCCTCCCCCTAACAGTTAGAATCACTCCCTAGGACACACTTAACCCCTTCAGCGCCACCTAGTGGTTAACACGTTCACTGCCAGTGTAATTTCTACAGTAATCAGTGCATTTTTTTATAGCAATGATCGCCGTATGAATGTCAATGGTCCCAAAAATGTGTCAAAAGTGTCCGATGTGTCCGCCATAAAGTCGCAGTCGCAATAAAAATCGCAAATCGCCGCCATTACTAGTAAAAAAAATAATATTTTGTAGACGCTATTACCTTTTGCGCAAACCAATCAATATATTGCTTATTGCGATTTTTTTTTTTTAACAAAAAATATGTAGAAGAATACGTATCAGCCTAAACTGAAAAAAAATTGGCTTTTTTTAATAAAAAAATTCGGGATATTTATTATAGCAAAAAGTACAAAATATTGCTTTTTTTTTTAAAATTGTGGCTCTATTTTTGTTTATAGCGCAAAAAATAAAAACCGCAGAGGTGATCAAATACCACCAAAAGAAAGCTCTATTTGTGGGGAAAAAAGAACGCCGATTTTGTTTGGGAGCCACGTCGCACGACCGCGCAATCGTCAGTTAAAGCGCAAAGGTGCCGGAAGCTGAAATTTCACCTGGGCAGGAGGGGGGTATATGTGCCCAGTAAACAAGTAGTTAAAGCGGGGGTTCACCCTAAAAAAAAATTCTAACATTGCATGGAGCCGAACTATGAGACCGACAGTATGCTGTTGTTTTTTTTTTTTTTGCGTACATACCATTTTAGGGATATTTTCACCCCCGGCTTCCCCGCGGGAGTGGGCGTTCCTAATCACAGGCTGTGATTGACGTGCTTCCGACCGGCGCATACTGCGCATCACGAGTTGCCGAAAGAAGCCGAACGTCCGTGCGCAGGCGCCGTATAGAGCCGCAC
Source organism: Rana temporaria (assembly GCF_905171775.1). Classification (NCBI taxonomy): domain Eukaryota; kingdom Metazoa; phylum Chordata; class Amphibia; order Anura; family Ranidae; genus Rana; species Rana temporaria. The sequence goes on from NC_053498.1 coordinate 10,931,177, forward strand.
CGGCGTTCGGCTTCTTTCGGCAACTCGTGACGCGCAGTATGCGCCGGTCGGAAGCACGTCAATCACAGCCTGTGATTAGGAACGCCCACTCCCGCGGGAAAGCCAGGGAGTACGCAAAAAAAAAAACAACAGCATACTGTCGGTCTCATAGGTCGGCTCCATGCAATGTTAGAATTTTTTTTTAGGGTGAACCCCCGCTTTAAATTTTCGCTCTTTTTTTGTTTATAGCGCAAAAAATAAAAACCGCAGAGGTGATCAAATACCACCAAAAGAAAGCTCTATTTGTGGGGAAAAAAGCACGCCAATTTTGTTTGGGAGCCACGTCGCACGACCGCGCAATTGTCAGTTAAAGGGACGCAGTGCCGAATCGCAAAAAAGGGGCCCGGTCATTTGGCAGCCGAATGGTCCGGGGCTGAAGTGGTTGTGATATGATCTACAAATTCATATAAAAAGTATAGAAAATGCGGACCAGCGATAAAATACTAAAATGATACAAATTGTTACATATCGGCGTCTGAAGATCGGCGCACAGCAGAACATTCCTATCTGTAAGCGGTAACCTTGGTCCTCATGAGCAGATGAGAGGCGTCCGGGGGAATCACGGGATGTGAGATGAAGCCCCGCATTGAGCACTATTGACACTTCCTTGTGATCTTGAACTGATCTTGGCGCAAGCTTTGTGTTCCCTGGCGAAGGCACCCGACCGCGCCTGAATAGAGACGCTTGTCACCACAATGATCTCCCACAACGACGCTGACCTTGCTGACTTCAACACAATGTCAGTTTTTCAATGGAACGTTTTTGGGCCGCAGAGTGCGATTGGCTCGGAGGGCCGCAGCGTGGCGCTGATGCCGGGCCGAGCCCTGGGGCATAGCCCGGACTGATGCAGCATGTCCTCGGGGGTCAGATGCCAGGACAGCGGGGGGGTCAGAGAACGAAATAGTCAATCTCTGACTTAGAAAGGATTCCAGTGCTGAATACATCAGTGTGGCCCTAGTATCAGATATACTGTATATATATATATACACACTCTATTGTCAAAAGTATTGGGACGCCTGCTTTTACACGCACATGTGGCCAGTTCCACGTACATCGGCGCATCTATAGGCCGGCGTAGCGCATCTCATTTACGCTACGCCGCCGCAACTTAGAGAGGCAAGTGCTGTATTCACAAAGCGCACTTGCGTCCTAAGTTACGGCGGCGTAGCGTAAATGTGCCGGCGTAAGCGCGCCTCGTTTAAATTGTGAAGAGGTGGGCGTGTTTTATGCTAATGAATCGCGACCCGACGTGATTGACGTTTTGAACGAACGGCACAAATGCGCCGTCCGTGGGGGTATCCCGGTGCGCATGCTCGAAATCACGTCGCAAATAGTCAATGCTTTCGACGTGAACGTAATTTACGCAAAGCCCTATTCGCGAACGTTTTACGCAAACGACGGGAAATTCGACGCTGTCCCGACGTCCATACCTAACATTGCGTACGCCTTATAGAGGCAGGGGTAACGTTACGCCGAAAAAAAAGCCTTATGTAAACGAAGTAAAAAAATGCGCCGGGCGCACGTATGTTTGAGGATCGGCGTATCTAGCTAATTTGCATACTCGACGCGGAAATCAACGGAAGCACCTAGCGGCCAGCGGAAATATGCACCCCAAGATCCGACGGCGTAGGAGACTTACGCCGCTCGTATCTTGGCCAAATCTATGAATCAGGCGCATAGATACGATGGCGGCCATTCGGACTTACGACGACGTATCTCTTTTGAGAATCTGGGCCATGAACTTTAATGGCCTCCCAGTCTTAGTCTGTAGGGTTCAGTATTGAGTTGGCCCCGCCCTCTGCAGCTATAACACCTTCATCTCTTCTGGGAAGGCCGTCCACAAGGTTTAGGAGTGTGTCTATGGGAATGTTTGACCGTTCTTCCAGAAGCGCATTTGTGAGGTCAGGCACTGATGTTGGACGGGAAGGCCTGGCTCGCAGTCTCCGCTCTAATTCACCCCAAAGGTGTTCTATCAGGGGGGGAAGTCAGGACTCTGTGCAGGCCAGTCAAGTTCCTCCACCCCGAACTCGCTCCTCCACACTATATTGGTAAAAGTATTGGGCCCCCCCTCCTAATCATTTGGTGGAGGGGGGGGGGGGATTGCGGTGTGGGGTTGTTTTTCAGGGGTTGGGCTTGGCCCCATTATTTGGTCAGGGACAGTAAGGCTGGGGAAGAAAGGTCTAGATGAGGGGTCTCCAAACTGCGGCCCCATGGGCTGAATGCGGCCCTTTGCTTGCCTTTATCTGGCCATTTGGGCACTATTCCTCCCACTGACACCAGTGATGGGACACTATTCCTCGGATTGACACCAATGATGGGGCAATATCTCTCCCATGGACACAAATGATGGGACACTATTCCTTCCACTGACACCAATGATGGGACACTATTCCTCACACTGATACCAATGATGGGACACTATTCCTCCCACTGACACCAATGATGGGGCACTATTCCTCCCACTGACACCAACGATGGGGCAATATCTCTCCCATGGACACAAATGATGGGACACTATTCCTTCCACTGACACCAATGATGGGGCACCATTCCTCCCACTGACACCAATGATGGGACACTATTCCTCCCACTGACACCAACGATGGGGCACTATTCCTCCCACTGGAAAACAACGATACTATTCCTCCCACTGACACCAACAAATGGGCACTATTCCTCCCACTGGAACCAGTGATGGGGCACTATTACTTCAACTGATACCAATGACGGGGCACTATTTCTCCCACTGACACCAATGATGGGGCACTATTCCTCTCACTGACACCAACGATACTATTCCTCCTACTGACACCAACAAATGGGCACTATTACTTCAACTGACACCAATGATGGGGTACTATTTTTCCACTGACATAAAAGATGGGGCACTATTCCTCCCACTGACACCAATGATGGGGCAATATCTCTCCCATGGACACAAATGATGGGTCACTTTTCCTCCCACTGACACCAATGATGGGACACTATTCCTCCCACTGACACCAATGATGGGACACTATTCCTCACACTGACACCAATGATGGGACACTATTCCTCACACTGACACCAATGATGGGGCACCATTCCTCCCACTCATACCAATAATGGGACACTATTCCTCACACTGACACCAATGATGGGGCACTATTCCCCCCATTGAAACCAATGATGGGGCACTATTCCTCCCATTGACACCAATGATGGGGCACTATTCCTCCCACTGACACCAATGATGGGACACTATTCCTCCCACTGACACCAATGATGGGGCACTATTCCACCCACTGACACCAATGATGGGGCACTATTCCTCCCGCTGACACCAATGATGGGACACTATTCCTCCCACTGACACCAATGACGGGGCACTATTCCTCCCACTGACACCAATGATGGGACACTATTCCTCCCGCTGACACCAATGATGGGGCACTATTCCTCCCACTGACACCAATGATGGGACACTATTCCTCCCACTGACACCAATGATGGGGTACTATTTTTCCACTGACATAAAAGATAGGGGAACTATTCTTCCCACTGATACCAATGATGGGACACTATTCCTCCCATTGACACAAATGATGGGGCACCATTCCTCCCACTGATACCAATGATGGGACACTATTCCTCCCACTGACACCAATGACGGGACGCTATTCCTTCCACTGATACCAATGATGGGGCACTATTCCTTCCACTGACACCAATGATGGGACACTATCCCTCCCACTGACATCCATGATGGGACACTATTCCTCCCACTGACACCAATGATGGGACACTATTCCTCCCATTGACACAAATGATGGGGCACCATTCCTTCCACTGACACCAACGATGGGGCATTATTTCTCCCACTCACACAAATGATGGGGCACTATTCCTCCCATTGACACAAATGATGGGGCACTATTCCTCCCATTGACACCAATGACGGGACGCTATTCCTTCCACTGATACCAATGATGGGGCACTATTCCTCCCATTGACACCAATGATGGGACACTATTCCTCCCACTGACACTAATGATGGGGCACTATTCCTCCCACTGACATCAATGATAGGGCACTATACCTCCCACTGACACCAACAAATGGGCACTATTCCTCCCACTGACACCAATGACGGGGCACTATTCCTCCCACTGATACCAACGATGGGGAACTATTTCTTCCATAGGGACACCAATAATGGGACATTATTTCTCTAACACCAAAAACTGGGCACTGTTCACTTCCACTGATGTCTACTCCCACTGGCCCCAGTTTCGGCCCCTCTAAAGTCTGAAGGACAGTAAACTGGCCTCTTGATTAGAAAGTTTGGAGCCCCCCAGGACTAGATGACGCTGGAGGTCCTCCAGCCAGGAAATGAAGCAGGAGCTTTATATGACTCGCTACAGCTTCAAACGCACACTGTGGGAGGCTCACAGGGCCAGATTCTCGTAGGAGATACGATGGCGTATCTCCAGATACGCCGTCGTATCTCTGCCTAGCGCCGTCGTATCTATGCGACCGATTCTTAGAATCAGTTACGCATAGATATCCTTTCTGTAAGTCTCTTACACCGTCGGATCGTAACTGTAATTTTTTTTCCCCCTGCTAGGTGGCGCGTCCGTCGACTTCTGCGTCGAGTATGCAAATTAGCTAGATACGCAAATTCCCGAACGCACGCGCGGCCGACGCAGTAAAGTAACGACGTTTACCTTAGGCTTTTCCTGGCGTAAAGTTGCCCCTGGGTCTATGAGGCGTAGTCAATGTTAAGTATGGCCGTCGTTCCCGCGTCGAAAATTTAAAAAGTTAAGTCGTTTGCGTAAGTCGTCCGTGAATGGTGCTGGACGTAATTTACGTCCACGTCAAAACCTATGACGTCCTTGCAACGTCATTTAGAGCAATGCACGCCGGGAAATTTTAGGAACGGCGCATGCGGAGTTCGTTCGGCGTGGGGACGCGCTTCATTTAAATGAAACAGGCCCCCCCTACCCGCCGAATTAAAATTCCGACAGGTGATTTACGTTACGCCGCCGCAACTTTACAGGCAAGTGCTTTGTGCACTTGCCTGAAAAACTTGCGGCGGCGTAACGTAAATGCGATACATTACGCCCGCCCATTTTTAGGTCGATCTACGAGAATCTGGCTCGCAGTGTGCAGGAAAAGATATTTCGGTCTTGACTGTGCAAGGCTGAAGGGAAGGCGAGAGTTCAGATTTAACCCCTGTGGCCCCATCGCTTTTACTAGAGCCGTATCTTTACATCCCGAGCCTCTTGCTGGCCTCTTGTGAGCGTCCCTCCAGCCTAGGGGCACAATACTAACGTGGGGACAATACACTGATCTTTTGTGCCCGTCAGCCCTCGCCGCATTCGTTTTTCCCATGAGTGTAGGTGTGACATGTGGCGGCGTTGCTCGGGTGGAATGCCAGGAATCTGGGCGAGTGTAAAGATCCCTTCTGTCTGACTCCGTTACATTTCGTGTGATCGGCGGGCACCGCGGCGTGCCGCCGGAGCTCAGATATTCAGGGTGGCGTTAGCCAGTGGAAAGGAATTTTGTCAATGACACCAACCTGCCTGACATGAATGTGTGCTGGGTGTTGGAAATTACCCGCTTCGTAAAGGTCAGTCCGCCCCGAAAAACGGACGCATTACAGCCCTGGGCGGAGCCTACGATAAACGATAATGAAAGAAAATGTTACTTTTGTTATGGATAGAGAAGTTAAAGATCTTCAAAGATCTGCACCCGCGCAGCGTCTCTGAGAAACGCTACGCCGCCGTAACTTGGCTTTGGTTTGAACCCTGAAAGAATTTGCGCCGTAAGTTACGGCGGCGTAGTGTATCTCTCACGGCGAATTCAAATGCGGCGAGTAGGGGGGCGTGTTTCATTTAAATGAAGAGCGTCCCCCGCGCCGAACGAACTGCGCATGCCCCCTCCGTCAAAACTCGCAGGGTGCATTGCTCCAAATGACGTCGCAAGGGCGTCATTGGTTTTGACGTGAACTGGCGTCCAGCCCCAATCGCGGACGACTTACGCAAACGAAATACATTTTTTAAAATTAGACGCGGGAACGACGGCCATACTTAACATTGCGTACGCCAACAGATAGCAGCTTTAACTATACGCCGAAAAAGGTCGAACGGAAAACGACGTAAAAAAATGCGACGGCCGCTCGTACGTTCGTGGATCGTCGGAAAATAGCTAATTTGCATACTCGACGCGGAATACGACGGGAACGCCACCCAGCGGACGCCGAAGAATTGCATGTAAGATCCGAAGGCGTACGAAGCCGCACGCCTGTCGGATCTAACCCAGATGCCGTCGTATCTTGTTTTGAGGATTCGAAACAGAGATACGACGTGGGAAATTTAAAAGTACGCCGGCGTATCAATAGATACGCCGGCGTACTTTCTTTGTGGATCTGCCCCCATGTGTTTAAATTTGAAGTTTAACCACTTGAGACCCGGACCTTCAGGCAGCTAAAGGACCCGGCCAGGTTTTGCGATTCGGCACTGCGTCGCTTTAACTGACAATTGCGCGGTCGCGCGACGCGGCTCCCAAACAAAATTGGCGTCCTTTTTTTACCACCAATAGAGCTTTCTTTTGGTGGTATTTGATCACCTCTGCGGTTTTTATTTTTTGCGCTATAAACAAAAATAGAGCGACAATTTTGAAAAAAAATGCTATATTTTTTACTTTTTGCTATAATAAATATCCGCCAAAAATATATAAAAAAACATTTTTTTCCCTCAGTTTAGGTCGATACGGATTCTTCTACATATTTTTGGTAAAAAAAAATCGCAATAAGCGTTTATCGATTGGTTTGCGCAAAATTTATAGCGTTCACAAAATAGGGGATAGTTTTATTGCATTTTTATTAATTATTTATTTTTTACTACTAATGGCGGCGATCAGCGATTTTTTTTCCGTAACTGCGACATTAATGGCGGACACTTCGGACAATTTTGACACATTTTTGGGACCATTGTCATTTTCACAGCAAAAAAATGCATTAAAAATGCACTGATTACTGTGAAAATGACAATTGCCGTTTGGGAGTTAACCACTAGGGGGCTCTGAAGGGGTTAGGTGTGACCTCATGTGTGTTTCTAACTGTAGGGGGGTGTGGCTGTAGGACTGACGTCATCGATTGTGTCTCCCTATAAAAGGGATCACTCGATCGATACGCCGCCACAGTGAAGCACGGGAAAGCCGTGTTTACATACGGCTCTCCCCGTTCTTCAGCTCCGGGGACCGATCGCGGGACTTCAGCGGCGATCGGGTCCGCGAGTCACGGAGCTTCGGACCGGGACCGGCGGCGCACGCGAGACCCCACGGCTGGGCTTAAAGGGCAGCGTACAGGTACGTTGATGTGCCCAGCCGTGCCATTCTGCTGACGTATATCGGCGTGAAGGGGTCCTTAAGTGGTTAATCTGCTTATATTTTGCCATTCCCCCCTCATCATCAACATGCTAATAAAAATGTTAAATAAAACTTTTCTATTTTTATTACTTAGCGTATTTTAGATGTCATCACTGGGCCTCTGTGCTGCTCTATGCAATGCAGGCAGATCGTGGCTGGTGGGAGGGGCCCTCGGTACGTGACTTCCTGAAGACTTCACAGCACCCTGCCTCAGTACTCCTCTCAAGAGCCCACAGCCCTGATGTAATCAGTGGGAGGAGTTATGCAAATACCAAAATGAATTGATGGATGGATGGCAGTCGGGGAGGGGTGGGCGTACCTAGGCAGAGTGTATTTGCATGCAGACCGCCCTAGGTGACTCCTACACGTGATGCTGAGCAAATGAGCAGTATGTAGTGATAGGACGGTCAGTGAGCACTATGTAGTGATAGGGTGGTCAGTGAGCACTATGTAGTGATAGGACGGTCAGTGAGCACTATGTAGTGATAGGATGGTCAGTGAGCAGTATGTAGTGATAAGATGGTCAGTGAGCACTATGTAGTGATAGGATGGTCAGTGAGCACTATGTAGTGATAGGATGGTCAGTGAGCACTATGTAGTGATAGGGTGGTCAGTGAGCACTATGTAGTGATAGGATGGTCAGTGAGCAGTATGTAGTGATAGGACGGTCAGTGAGCAGTATGTAGTGATAGGGTGGTCAGTGAGCACTATGTAGTGATAGGGCGGTCAGTGAGCACTATGTAGTGATAGGGTGGTCAGTGAGCAGTATGTAGTGATAGGGCGGTCAGTGAGCACTATGTAGTGATAGGGCGGTCAGTGAGCAGTATGTAGTGATAGGATGGTCAGTGAGCAGTATGTAGTGATAGGATGGTCAGTGAGCACTATGTAGTGATAGGGCGGTCAGTGAGCACTATGTAGTGATAGGATGGTCAGTGAGCAGTATGTAGTGATAGGACGGTCAGTGAGCAGTATGTAGTGATAGGGCGGTCAGTGAGCACTATGTAGTGATAGGACGGTCAGTGAGCACTATGTAGTGATAGGGCGGTCAGTGAGCACTATGTAGTGATAGGACGGTCAGTGAGCAGTATGTAGTGATAGGGCGGTCAGTGAGCACTATGTAGTGATAGGGTGGTCAGTGAGCACTATGTAGTGATAGGACGGTCAGTGAGCACTATGTAGTGATAGGATGGTCAGTGAGCACTATGTAGTGATAGGGCGGTCAGTGAGCACTATGTAGTGATAGGATGGTCAGTGAGCACTATGTAGTGATAGGGTGGTCAGTGAGCACTATGTAGTGATAGGATGGTCAGTGAGCAGTATGTAGTGATAGGACGGTCAGTGAGCAGTATGTAGTGATAGGGTGGTCAGTGAACACTATGTAGTGATAGGGCGGTCAGTGAGCAGTATGTAGTGATAGGGTGGTCAGTGAGCACTATGTAGTGATAGGGCGGTCAGTGAGCACTATGTAGTGATAGGGTGGTCAGTGAGCACTATGTAGTGATAGGGCGGTCAGTGAGCACTATGTAGTGATAGGATGGTCAGTGAGCAGTATGTAGTGATAAGATGGTCAGTGAGCACTATGTAGTGATAGGATGGTCAGTGAGCACTATGTAGTGATAGGATGGTCAGTGAGCACTATGTAGTGATAGGGTGGTCAGTGAGCACTATGTAGTGATAGGACGGTCAGTGAGCACTATGTAGTGATAGGATGGTCAGTGAGCAGTATGTAGTGATAAGATGGTCAGTGAGCACTATGTAGTGATAGGATGGTCAGTGAGCACTATGTAGTGATAGGATGGTCAGTGAGCACTATGTAGTGATAGGGTGGTCAGTGAGCACTATGTAGTGATAGGATGGTCAGTGAGCAGTATGTAGTGATAGGACGGTCAGTGAGCAGTATGTAGTGATAGGGTGGTCAGTGAACACTATGTAGTGATAGGGCGGTCAGTGAGCACTATGTAGTGATAGGGTGGTCAGTGAGCAGTATGTAGTGATAGGGCGGTCAGTGAGCACTATGTAGTGATAGGGCGGTCAGTGAGCAGTATGTAGTGATAGGATGGTCAGTGAGCAGTATGTAGTGATAGGATGGTCAGTGAGCACTATGTAGTGATAGGGCGGTCAGTGAGCACTATGTAGTGATAGGATGGTCAGTGAGCAGTATGTAGTGATAGGACGGTCAGTGAGCAGTATGTAGTGATAGGGCGGTCAGTGAGCACTATGTAGTGATAGGACGGTCAGTGAGCACTATGTAGTGATAGGGCAGTCAGTGAGCACTATGTAGTGATAGGACGGTCAGTGAGCAGTATGTAGTGATAGGGCGGTCAGTGAGCACTATGTAGTGATAGGGTGGTCAGTGAGCACTATGTAGTGATAGGACGGTCAGTGAGCACTATGTAGTGATAGGATGGTCAGTGAGCACTATGTAGTAATAGGGCGGTCAGTGAGCACTATGTAGTGATAGGATGGTCAGTGAGCACTATGTAGTGATAGGGTGGTCAGTGAGCACTATGTAGTGATAGGATGGTCAGTGAGCAGTATGTAGTGATAGGACGGTCAGTGAGCAGTATGTAGTGATAGGGTGGTCAGTGAGCAGTATGTAGTGATAGGGCGGTCAGTGAGCACTATGTAGTGATAGGGTGGTCAGTGAGCACTATGTAGTGATAGGGCGGTCAGTGAGCACTATGTAGTGATAGGGCGGTCAGTGAGCACTATGTAGTGATAGGGCGGTCAGTGAGCACTATGTAGTGATAGGATGGTCAGTGAGCAGTATGTAGTGATAAGATGGTCAGTGAGCACTATGTAGTGATAGGATGGTCAGTGAGCACTATGTAGTGATAGGATGGTCAGTGAGCACTATGTAGTGATAGGGTGGTCAGTGAGCACTATGTAGTGATAGGATGGTCAGTGAGCAGTATGTAGTGATAGGACGGTCAGTGAGCAGTATGTAGTGATAGGGTGGTCAGTGAACACTATGTAGTGATAGGGCGGTCAGTGAGCACTATGTAGTGATAGGGTGGTCAGTGAGCAGTATGTAGTGATAGGGCGGTCAGTGAGCACTATGTAGTGATAGGGCGGTCAGTGAGCAGTATGTAGTGATAGGATGGTCAGTGAGCAGTATGTAGTGATAAGATGGTCAGTGAGCACTATGTAGTGATAGGGCGGTCAGTGAGCACTATGTAGTGATAGGATGGTCAGTGAGCAGTATGTAGTGATAGGACGGTCAGTGAGCACTATGTAGTGATAGGATGGTCAGTGAGCAGTATGTAGTGATAAGATGGTCAGTGAGCACTATGTAGTGATAGGATGGTCAGTGAGCACTATGTAGTGATAGGATGGTCAGTGAGCACTATGTAGTGATAGGGTGGTCAGTGAGCACTATGTAGTGATAGGATGGTCAGGGAGCAGTATGTAGTGATAGGACGGTCAGTGAGCAGTATGTAGTGATAGGGTGGTCAGTGAACACTATGTAGTGATAGGGCGGTCAGTGAGCACTATGTAGTGATAGGGTGGTCAGTGAGCAGTATGTAGTGATAGGGCGGTCAGTGAGCACTATGTAGTGATAGGGCGGTCAGTGAGCAGTATGTAGTGATAGGATGGTCAGTGAGCAGTATGTAGTGATAGGATGGTCAGTGAGCACTATGTAGTGATAGGGCGGTCAGTGAGCACTATGTAGTGATAGGATGGTCAGTGAGCAGTATGTAGTGATAGGACGGTCAGTGAGCAGTATGTAGTGATAGGGCGGTCAGTGAGCACTATGTAGTGATAGGACGGTCAGTGAGCACTATGTAGTGATAGGGCAGTCAGTGAGCACTATGTAGTGATAGGACGGTCAGTGAGCAGTATGTAGTGATAGGGCGGTCAGTGAGCACTATGTAGTGATAGGGTGGTCAGTGAGCACTATGTAGTGATAGGACGGTCAGTGAGCACTATGTAGTGATAGGATGGTCAGTGAGCACTATGTAGTAATAGGGCGGTCAGTGAGCACTATGTAGTGATAGGATGGTCAGTGAGCACTATGTAGTGATAGGGTGGTCAGTGAGCACTATGTAGTGATAGGATGGTCAGTGAGCAGTATGTAGTGATAGGACGGTCAGTGAGCAGTATGTAGTGATAGGGTGGTCAGTGAACACTATGTAGTGATAGGGCGGTCAGTGAGCAGTATGTAGTGATAGGGTGGTCAGTGAGCACTATGTAGTGATAGGGCGGTCAGTGAGCACTATGTAGTGATAGGGTGGTCAGTGAGCACTATGTAGTGATAGGGCGGTCAGTGAGCACTATGTAGTGATAGGATGGTCAGTGAGCAGTATGTAGTGATAGGACGGTCAGTGAGCACTATGTAGTGATAGGACGGTCAGTGAGCACTATGTAGTGATAGGGCGGTCAGTGAGCACTATGTAGTGATAGGACGGTCAGTGAGCAGTATGTAGTGATAGGACAGTCAGTGAGCACTATGTAGTGATAGGGTGGTCAGTGAGCAGTATGTAGTGATAGGGCGGTCAGTGAGCACTATGTAGTGATAGGGCGGTCAGTGAGCAGTATGTAGTGATAGGGCGGTCAGTGAGCACTATGTAGTGATAGGACGGTCAGTGAGCAATATGTAGTGATAGGACGGTCAGTGAGCAGTATGTAGTGATAGGACGGTCAGTGAGCAGTATGTAGTGATAGGGACGGTCAGTGAGCAGTATGTAGTGATAGGGTGGTCAGTGAGCAGTATGTAGTGATAGGGCGGTCAGTGAGCAGTATGTAGTGATAGGGTGGTCAGTGAACACTATGTAATGATAGGATGGTCAGTGAGCAGTATGTAGTGATAGGACGGTCAGTGAGCACTATGTAGTGATAGGGTGGTCAGTGAACACTATGTAGTGATAGGATGGTCAGTGAGCAGTATGTAGTGATAGGACAGTCAGTGAGCACTATGTAGTGATATGTCAGTCAGTGAGCAGTATGTAGTGATAGGACAGTCAGTAAGCAGTATGTAGTGATAGGGCAGTCAGTGAGCAGTATGTAGTGATAGGGCAGTCAGTAAGCAGTATGTAGTGATAGGGCGGTCAGTGAGCACTATGTAGTGATAGGGCAGTCAGTAAGCATTATGTAGTGATAGGGCGGTCAGTGAGCACTATGTAGTGATAGGGTGGTCAGTGAGCAGTATGTAGTGATAGGACGGTCAGGGAGCACTATGTAGTGATAGGATGGTCAGTAAGCAGTATGTAGTGATAGGGCGGTCAGTGAGCACTATGTAGTGATAGGGTGGTCAGTGAGCAGTATGTAGTGATAGGACGGTCAGTGAGCACTATGTAGTGATAGGGTGGTCAGTGAGCAGTATGTAGTGATAGGATGGTTAGTGAGCACTATGTAGTGATAGGATGGTCAGTGAGCACTATGTAGTGATAGGACGGTCAGTGAGCACTATGTAGTGATAGGATGGTCAGTGAGCAGTATGTAGTGATAGGATGGTCAGTGAGCACTATGTAGTGATAGGATGGTCAGTGAGCACTATGTAGTGATAGGACGGTCAGTGAGCAGTATGTAGTGATAGGATGGTCAGTGAGCAGTATGTAGTGATAGGATGGTCAGTGAGCACTATGTAGTGATAGGGCGGTCAGTGAGCACTATGTAGTGATAGGATGGTCAGTGAGCAGTATGTAGTGATATGATGGTCAGTGAGCACTATGTAGTGATAGGACGGTCAGTGAGCAGTATGTAGTGATAGGATGGTCAGTGAGCAGTATGTAGTGATAGGATGGTCAGTGAGCACTATGTAGTGATAGGGCGGTCAGTGAGCACTATGTAGTGATAGGATGGTCAGTGAGCACTATGTAGTGATAGGATGGTCAGTGAGCAGTATGAATAGACTTCAGATTTAACACCAGCCAACTTTTAATTAGAATTTTAACTTTTGGATTTTTGAAAACCGCGAAGGCTCTACCCCCCCCCTCCATCCCATTAAAGGAAGCGCCGAAAACATTTTCGGAAACAAATGGCAAGCGTGTTAAAAATTTGTCGTAAATTAACACGAGGCCCTCCGGAGCGGAGCGCAGCTAATTAACAGTTAATTAGGGAAGACTTCTTTTACTTTGGCCTGTCAGCAGCTCGGTGATCGGCGCCGAGCGCCCCTCGGTCACATCGCCATGGCGACCGCTCACTGTGTTTACGGGAATTTTTCCTTGATAAACAGGCCGACATATTGTCCAACCCACTTGTTTCCAAATCTGGAGAATTATGTCAACACGGCTGACTTGGAAAACAGAGCGGGACACAATAATGGACCAATACGATTAAAAGGAAATAAAAACAATGGATGAAAATAGAATGGGATCTGTGCAGACGTTAGGCAAACAAGTGGCATGGCGCGGTCTGGTGCGGTCTGCCGCCGTCCGCCGGGCCCAGGGCTTGTTTTCTGTTCTTCGTAACTTTCTTGCTTTTTAAAGTAAAAAAACAAACAAAAAACAAATAAACATATTTTTTTTTTATTTAATTTTTTTACAGATATAAATATAAAGAAACAAATTGAAGTAGAGTGTGTGTATATATATGGGCGCTGTTGAGGCTGCATTGATGGGCGCTGTTGAGGCTGCATCGATGGGCACTGGTGAGGCTGCATTGATGGGCACTGGCAGGCTGTATTGATGGGCGTTGGTAGGCTGCATTGTTGGGTGCTATGAGGCTGCATTTGATGGGCGCTATGAGGCTGCATTTGATGGGCGCTATGAGTCTGCATTGATGGGCGCTGGTAGGCTGCATTTGATGGGCGCTGTTGAGGCTGCATTGATCGATCTAACAGGCGTACGTCTTAGTACGGTGGCGGTGGCGTTTCCCTCGAATTCCGCGTCGAGTATTCAAATTAGCTAGATACGGCGATCCACGAACATCCGGCCGGTGCATTTTTTTTACGTCGTTTGCGTTCGGCTTTTTCCGGCGTATAGTTATAGCTGCTATATGGTGGCGTACTCAATTTTAAGTATGGCCGCCGTTCCCGCGTCGAAATTAAAATTTTTTACGTCGTTTGCGTAAGTCGTTCGCGAATAGGGATTTGCGTAGAATGACGTCACCGTCGTAAGCATTGGCTTGTTCCGGTTTAATTTCGAGCATGCGCACTGGGATACCCCACGGACGGCGCATGCGCCGTTAAAAAAAAACGTTGTTTACGTCGGGTCACGACGTATTTACATAAAACACGCCCCCATCACATAGATTTGAATTGCGCGCCCTTACGCCGCCAAAGATACACTACGCCGCTGTAACTTACGGCGCGCATTCTTTGAGGATTCTAAGAAAAAAAAATAAGTTACGGCGGCATAGTGTATCTTAGATACGCTGGGCCAGATTCACAGCAGTAATACGCCGGCGTATCTACTGATACGCAGGCGTATTTTCAAATTTCCCGCATCGTATCTTGATTTGGGATCCTCAAACAAAGATACGACGGCTTTTGGCATAGATCCGACAGCCGTACGGCTTCGTACGCCTTCGGATCGTAGGTGTAATTTTCCGGCGGCCGCTGGGTGGAGTTCGCTTCGTTTTCCAGCGTCGGGTATGCAAATTAGCTGTTTACCGCGATCCACGAAGGTACGCGCGTTCGTCGCAATCTCTTACGTCGGTTTTTCGCGTCGTAAAGTTAAGAGTGCCATTTAGATGGTGTAAAATTACACCATCCACGTAAAAGTATGGCCGTCGTTCCCGCGTCGAACAAATTTTTTTTTTTTTT
This sequence comes from Rana temporaria, assembly GCF_905171775.1. Lineage (NCBI taxonomy): Eukaryota > Metazoa > Chordata > Amphibia > Anura > Ranidae > Rana > Rana temporaria. The sequence goes on from NC_053498.1 coordinate 10,946,331, forward strand.
TTGCGTAAGACGTCCGGGAATACGAAAGTACGTTACGCACGTCGCCGTTCAAAAAACACGTTGGGGCGCCGTAATTTCGCTCAAAGCACGGCGGGAAATTTTCACACGGAGCATGCGCAGAACGTTCGGCGCGGGAGCGCGCCTAATTTAAATGACACACGCCCCATTTGAATTAGGCGGGCTTGCGCCGGACGGATTTACGTTACGCCGCCGCAAGTTTACAGGCAAGTGCTTTGTGAATCAGGCACTTACGCCGAAAACTTGCGGCGGCGTAACGTAAAGGGGATACGTTACGCCGCCGTAATTATTCCTGAATCGTGCCCGCTGTGCCCGGCGGAAATATGCGCCGCTGTACGTGGATCTGCCCCTTTGTGTGCTTAAATTTCACGCTTCACTTTTTTTGTTCACGTGATTTCAACAAGCACTACAGAGCTCCGTAAGAAACAGCAACATCTATGGGAAATAATAAGTACACATAATTATTTCTCAATGCATCTTATGTTCTGAAAGACATGTCATATCAATTTTGTGTTAATGAATGACAATCAAAACCAGATTTAGCGTTTTTACTATGCCACAATAACATTTTGCGTGTTTTTTTTTTTTTTTTTGATAGAGTACGTGTTGACACAGTGTATCCATCCAGTAAGTTAGTAGTGCCAGCCTGTGGTCCCAGCTCTCATCTCCATCCTATAGAGAGGATGATGTCGCTGGATGCCAGGATGGGCACAGATTGTACACCCACCTCCAACACCTACACAGAGGCAGTCAGAGAGGCAGTACGCTGAGTAACATGCTACGTGCCATCTTCATGCAGCTGGTTCCTCACCAGCTCGAGGCAGGGAGCTCAGCACAGTGCACTCACTCAGGAATTTCTGTGTGGGTTCGACTCTTCATGAAAATGTAAAAAAAAAAAAAAGTGCATTTTAAAAACTCCTACTGCTAAACTGAACCTGGTATTGCTCTTCATCCGGAGACGGGCGTAAGAAGTCGTTCTTGCTGGGGGTCACCAAGTTATGGACCTTTGGATTTAAAAAGTAAAAATTTCAAGGTAATTGTATTGAGTTCATGCAATTTAATTTTTTGACTGTGAGTTTGAATTTATTTTTTATTTTATGTTTTTTTTTTTTTTGTACTATAACGTCACTATTGTTTGATTTTTTTTATGTATCTAAATGGTTAATTTTCAATGTTATTGTATTGAGTTCATGCAATTTTAATTTTTGACTGTGAGTTTGAATTTTTATTTTATTTTATGTTGTTTTATTTTTTGTACTATAACGTCACTATTGTTTGATTTTTTTTTTATGTATCTAAATGGTTAATTTTCAATGTAATTGTATTGAGTCCATGCAATTTTATTTTTGACTTTGAATTAAATTATTTTTTATTTTTGCTGTTTATGTTTTTTATTTTTTGTACTACAATGTCACTATTATTGGATTTTTTTTTTAATGTATCTGAATGATTAATGTTTTCGAAGGTAATTGTATTGAGTTCATGCAATTTTAATTTTTGAATGTGAGTTTGAATTTTTATTTTATTTTATTTTGTTTTATGTTTTTTATTTTTTGTACTATCACGTCACTATTATTTTTTTTTTTTTTTTTTTTATGTATCTGAATGATTAATTTTCAAGATAATTGTATTGTGTCCATGCAATTTTATTTTTGACTTTGAATTTTTTTTGCTGTTTATGTTTTTTATTTTTTGTACTATAATGTCACTATTATTAGATATTTTTTTATGTATCTGAATGATTAATTTTAGAAGGTAATTGTATTGAGTTCATGCAATTTTATTTTTGACTGTGAGTTTGAATTTTTATTTTATTTTGTTTTATGTTTTTTATTTTTTGTACTATAACGTTTATTTTTTTGTTTTTTTTTATGTATCTGAATGATTAATTTTCAAAGTAATTGTATTGAGTCCATGCAATTTTATTTTTGACTTTGAATTAATTTTTTTAAAATTTTTGCTGTTTATGTTTTTTATTTTTTGTACTATAATGTCACTATTATTAGATTTTTTTGTTAATGTATCTGAATGATTAATTTTCAAGGTAATTATATATTGAGTTCATGCAATTTTATTTTTGACTTTGAGTTTAATTTATTTTTATTTTTGCTGTTTATGTTTTTTATTTTTTTGCATTATAATATCACTAGTATTTTTTTTTATGTATCTAAATTATCTATTTTTACCAATCCTTATTTGCAACAGCTGTTGCAGAGGAAAAGTTGGCACAATATACAATTATAATTGCAGAACTTGAGTTGCTTTATATTTTATGCTGTTGTTTTATAGATTATGTTGATATGCTATTTGGTTATATTTATTTTTGTACTTTTTTTTATATACACTATTATTGAAATTTACTGATAAATCTGAGCATTTATTTTCTTTTTAAAAGGTCAATTTAACAGTTTATAGTTTCTTAGTAGATGCGTAAGATTTAGATCATCCGTTGGTTTCTTATATCCCTCAAAAGTCAAATAACACGATGGGGTCTATTTAGCAGGGAATGTGAATTTCATTAAACATTCTCCAGTGGAAAATCAATCGCTGTCATTTAATACACATGCACCTGGAGGATTCTCCTTCGGAGAATGTTTGGTAAAAGTCACATTCGATGCTTTATAAATATCTGTACAGTAAAACCTTGGTTTGAGAGTAACTTGGTTTGAGAGCGTTTTGCAAGACAAGCAAAATACATTTTTTAATAAAATTTTCCTTGATATACAAGCGA